>NW_028120421.1:0-63326 GCF_965178545.1 Coloeus monedula
ACAAGGAGCAGCGGCCACTCCTGCTGCAGTACCTTTATTGTACCTCGTTTACCATGCTCAGCATTTCATTCCCTTTACACCTCTCACGCTTTCCGGACCCCTTTTTAACCAGCAGCGCTGCCCCGACGCTCCCGCGGTGCAGCGCTTTTAGTGATGCGGGGCAGCGGCCACTCCTGCAGCAGTATCTTTATTGTACCTCTTTTACCATGCTCAGCATTTCATTCCCTTTACACCTCTCAGCCTTTCCCGTGCCGCTCTTTTTAACCAGCAGCGCTGCCCCGACGTTCCCGAGGTGCAGCTCTTGTAGTGATGCGGAGCAGCGGCCACACCTGCTGCAGTACCTTTATTGTACCTCGTTTACCATGCTCAGCATTTTATTCCCTTTACACCTCTCAGCCTTTCCCGTGCCGCTCTTTTTAACCAGCAGCGCTGCCCCGACGGTCCCGCGGTGCAGCTCTTTTAGTGATCCGGAGCAGCGGCCACACCTGCTGCTGTACCTTTATTGTACCTCGTTTACCATGCTCAGCATTTTATTCCCTTTACACCTCTCAGCCTTTCCCGTGCCGCTCTTTTTAACCAGCAGCGCTGCGCCGACGCTCCCGCGGTGCAGCTCCTTTAGTCACACGGGGCAGCGGCCACTCCTGCTGCAGTACCTTTACAATATTTCTTAGACCATTGTCAATACTTTATTGCGCTGACGTTTCCCAGCCTTTCCCGTGCTGCTCTGTTTAACCAGCAGCGCTGCCCCGACGCTCCCGCGGTACAGCTCCCTTAGTGACACGGGGCAGGGGCCGAGAGCCCTCTAGGTGCGGCTCCTCTATAGCACTTTACCGTTTTCTATTTTATTTCATTGGCACCTCGCGCGTTGCGCCGGGCGCCTCATTCGGGGACATGCGCCGGCTCCCACAGCGCCCCGCCCGCCGCCGCTCCCCGGGGGCCTCCCCGCTGCTCTCGGGAGATCGCACACCGCACGCGGCCCAAGCCCCGTCTCGCCGACGGCACTCACCACCCGCCGCCCGCCGCCGCGTTCTCCCGCTCCCTACCGGCACGAAGCGGCGCTGCCGATGACGGAGCCGATGCGCGGCTGCCACGCCGCTCTCCCCGCGCCTCAGGGCCGGCGCCTTCGGCCGCACAGGGCGGCGTCCCCGCATCCGGGCCAGCCCGCGGAGCTCCTGCCGCCGCCGCCGCCGCCCCCCGACTGAGGGGCCGCGACGCCGGCGCCCCCTTTTATACTCCGCACCCCCTTTTCCCGCCACCGCCGCGGTGGGCTCCCCCCGCCTCAAAACCGCCCAGAAGCGCCCGAGGCATGATATCCCCCGCGCCGGAATCCCTCCTGTCCTGGAAGAGGTAAGGTAAAGAAAAAAAATAGAACTCCGAGCTTGCCACAAATGTCCCAAAAAACGAAGCAGCTGTGAGGGGCTTCGAGCTGTGCCTGGTCCCTCAGGTAACGGCGCTTTCCATTGGCTGCCGGAGTGGCCAGGGCTCCTATTGGCTGCCGGACGCTGCGACGCTTCCGATTGGCTGCTGCTCGATCCGCAGCCCCCGGGCAGCTGCTGCTGGGGGGCTCGCCAGGCGGGCTGCCGCCGGAGCAGGACACACGGCAACGCCAGCAGGCGTCCAGCGGTGCTCGGTGTCTGTCGGCGTTTGCAGTTCAGACAGACATATTGAATCCAAATTGCCGGCGATTCCCACCACATGCTATTTCTCCTCTGTTTTCCTGGATGGATTTGACAGCGCTTTCTTTCCCCCCCACAGAGTTGGAAAGCAAAATGCTCAGCTGCCCCTTGGCCATCTCCGCTTCCTTCCACAGCTCCAGCCTTGTCCCTCTTTCTCTCCCCTTTACTTTGCACCAGGTTCTCCCTCCTCCTTTCCCAGGCAGGTCGCAGCAGAGACATTTCACCCACCGGCACCACCTGCTTCCTCTCACTCCGTCCCAGTTTGCCCACTTTGAACTACTGTAGCCGCCTGCCCGCGGAGCCGGACCCGCCGCGCGCCTGGGTAATGGTGGCGTGAATTATCGCAGGGATTATTGGGGTGGGCTGGGCCTGGTCAGGTGCCTGGTGCCAGCGAAACCGCTCTGTCCCTCTCCTCCTCACCCTGGGCAGGGAACAGAACACATCAGGAAAGACTTGAGGATCGGGAAAAGGGCCTAGACAGATCACTCACCGGTCACTGGAGCAAGAGACACGACTGGGGGGAATAAATTGAATTTCTTGTCAAACAAATCAGAGCAAGAGAATGAGAGGTAAAGCTGCAGGGGTTCAAGCCTAGGAACGAGGACTTTTTCCTCGGCAGCTCGCAGCTGCACGAGGGGGATAAAGGATCCCCCGGGGCCCCCGAGCAGCGGCTCTGCCCCTCCTCAATGGGGATGTGTCCAGACCCGCCGGTCCATCCCGGGCTTTGGGGGGCAAGAGTGGAGCAGGCGCTGAGCTGCTCCATGGAGCTTCCAGCCCCTGTTTGATCTGTCGGGGCGTGACACAATCACTGCTGGGCGTCCGTCGGCGCTCGGTGTCTGTCGGAGTTTGCAATCCCGACAGATAAATTGAGTCCAAACCGGCAGCGCCAGCTCATCTTTACTGTTCTTTTTCAATTTCTTAATGAATTAAGGGAAAACTCCCTTTAGTCGCCATTTCAAAGCCTTGAATCAAGGGGAAAACGGAGGTTCCCTCTCAATTTAGACCCGTAATTGATGCATAAGGAGGGTCTCCCCTAAATTTAAACCCAAATAAAAAGTGAATCAAGGAGGAGTTTTGCTCAATTTTGCCTCCTAAAATGAGGGGAAATGCAGCTCCCTCTTCAATTTCCCTCAAGAAACACCATTTTGGGGTCTTTTGGACACATTTTTCCTCTCTGAAGGTCCCTTCAAATGAGGGTCCCCCCTCGATGGAACTCTTATAATGGCACATAAAGAGGTTCTTCTCAAGGGAAGCCCTTTAAAACCAGGGACGGTGGTGTTTTGCCCTCAATTTTAACCTTAAGATGATGAAAATGGGGCGGTTTCCCTCAATTCAAATCCATCAAACAGCACCATAAAGGCTTTCTTCTTCCATTTAGATACAAAAATAATGGAAAACGGTGATTCCCTGCCAATTGAGATACAAAATCATGAAAATGTGTGTTCCTTCAATTGAGACCTTCCAAATCGTAGATGAAGTGGGATCCTCCTAAGTTCAAACACAGTTACAGAAACTGTTTTCTCCTCCATTTAAATCCTTTTTCTTCTCGTACTCCCCCCCGCACCCCCCCCAACTTTTTTTTGGGGGGGGGGGGGGGGGCGGGGCACTAGGAGCACTTCCTCCGCCTCACTGGTCGCACTTGGGGCTGCTGCACGTTGGAGAGTGGTGGGAAGTTTCCTCCCAGTTCCCTCCCAGTGTTCCCAGTATCTCTTCCAGTGCTCCCACTGGCAGAACACTGGGGGACACTGCATGGTCTGATGATGGGGGGGTGCATTGTCGAGGATCACAGAGGGGCCCGGGGGGTCCCGGGCGTCCTTGGGGGGGTTCCAGGTTCAGCAGTAGGATTTTTCTGACTATGAGTGAGCTGTGTGGCCTTTGGAGGTGTCCCTTCCTCTCCTGCTCACAACAGAGCAGCTCAGAGGTGATTTGGCTCCTGAGCGTTTCAATTTAGGCCCCCAAAGAGAGGAGGAGCTGCTGCCCACATTACACCTTACAGCTCTGCCAAGGGGCATCTAACCCCATGTGTGCTCAGGAGGTGGGGATGCAAACCCCAAATCCCATCTCCACCTCCCTCTGCAGTCCTTTAAGGGGTTCCTCTAGTCTGGAAAACCAGTCCCATAACTACAGTAAACCCAGAGTCTCCTGAGTGAGAAACCACGTACTTGTAATTCCTCTGCAATAGCCTCATCCCACCTCCAGCAGCCCCTGGGAAGCTGCAGGCAAGAACACCTAACCTGGTAAGCAACTCCATTTCTTGGCAGATTTCCAGGGCAATGCAAAAACATTTCAAAGTATTTTTTCAAAACATCTGCTTATTGTCCTTTAATGCAAAATAGTGATTCCATACCAGTCCTAAGAAGAACAGGCCCAGAGAAGACCTTGCTCTCTACAACTCCCTGACAGGAGGGTGTAGCCAGGTGAGGATTGGCTGCTTCTCCCAGGCAACCAGGAACAGGACAAGAGGAAACGGCCTCAAGCCGCACCAGGGTTGGACATCAAGAGGACTTTCTTCCTGGAAAGGGTGGTCAGGCCTTGGCAGGGGCTGCCCAGGGAGGTTTGGAGTCCCCGTTCCTGGAGGTGTCCGAGGAACACCTGGACATGGCACTCAGTGCTCTGGGCTGGGTGACAAGGTAGGGATTGGGCACACGTTGGACTCGATGACCTTAGAGGGCTTTTCCAACCTCAGTGGTTCTATGATTCTCATTATTCCAAATTCATTTGCAAAAGCTCTCACACCTCTAGTCACACCTTAGCAGGTGTGTAGGCCCAAGCTCATACATTTGAGAGATTTACTGCCTCCAGTGGGATCTACACCGCAATTTCAGGGAGAGGCAAGACTTCAGCCGTTACGAGAGAAAACTTTGCAAAAGCATTCCCTGGAGAGACATCCTGAAGGAAGGTGTCTCCCCCTCTTCTGACCATAGAGAGAGCTGAGTCTCCAGTGTTAATTCTAAAACTTTCAAGCTCCAAGTCTGACTCCCAGAAATTTTATTGGCCCCACTTCCCAGCACAATACTCAGACCTCACACGTCGAGGAAAAAAGCAGTGCAGATTAAATAATTAATGCTTCTGGGTACTGTTCTCCCTCTAAACTACACACAATCCCAAAGGAACAAAACCCTTAAAGAAGATGGATTGCTCTTGCTAGCAGGAGAAATCTGACAGGGACATACTTCATCATTCTGCCAAGGCTTTGTCAAACACCTCAGCTCCTGCACTTCAGGGAATAAGAAGTGGCTTATAAGAAGTGACTTTTATGTCAGTGAGCATGTTATTATGGATTAATCTCGCACTGGAAAACAGTCTTCATACTCTATTGCATCACCCAAAGAGTTTGGAGGCTGCTGCCTAGTGAGCTCCTGAGTTGTATCTTCCTTGTCAATCTTATCAGCCCCTTGTTTGATTGTAAAATCGTAAACAAAATGCAGCAAGCGTTGGCCCAACGGCTCAGGACTTGCATATCTCTTCCAAAGAGAGGGAGAAAAAAGAGTGTTTCTCCCAAGTCACAGAGTTTAAAAGTTCATGTTATCTACATAAATTTTTAAAAGAAAAAGAGGAACAGTAAAATATCAGTTACTGTGCCAGTGGTGCTCCACTCTATTTCTGTTCTCTTCTTCCACTTGTAGCATCTCTAGGAATACTTTAAAACCAGCCAACCAACCAAAACAACAACAAAAAGCCAACGTTGAATTGAAGCTGAACAAGAAGCAATGTGGCTGCTGGCTTGTGAGCACTCCACTGCCTGAGTTCCAGTAAGGGAGTTTATCCTCTCCACAGTTTTGAGCCAGATCCCAAAGTACTGAGCATCAGCTTTTAGCTTTTTAAAGAATTTAACTGTAAGAAAAGCTGCTGGGGAGGGCCATGCTCCAGGCACATCCATGGGATTTCACCTGTGCAGCTCCCTAAGCTGAACTTGTGTCTTTTCCTCTACCTTGCTGGGCTTGGCTCATGCATTTCTTGAGGGGAAGGCCCTGCACTGATCAAAGCATGTACTGACCTCAGATAAACAGCTTCTGTCAGTGTGGATCTATCCTAAATGGACCATTTCCCAAAGTAATTCAAGTGCCTGAATTTCACTTACTCAAAACTGCTTTTAAAGAAACCGGGTTTAACACACTCCGTTTCTAAGCAACTACTGGGCAGCGCTCCTTCACTCCCTGTCAGTGTTATTCTCTGACCCTTGGAGAAAGGCTTTAAAGCAACAAAGGGCTTGTTAAGCACCAATAATTTACTCAGTCAAGAATTCAAATCAATAGCAAGGGCAGAGCCTGACTTCAAAACCTATTTTAAACCAGAATTTAAAAGCAGTTGCATTGCCAATTGACAGGATTAGAAAGGTTTCCTTAGCAGTTGTGATTACAAAGTAATGAACTGTGCATGGAGCAGGTGGGGGGCAAGGGGGAAGACAGGAGAAACCTTCATTTGCACTGTGGGTTTTTAACCATCATGGTCACATCTCAAGGACCTGCAGAAACCAGTCTAATCTCAAAAAAGGAAAAACTTCCTGGATATTTTTCATTTCAGCAAGAGCCTAAGGAAGCCCTCAGCAGCAGGAGATTGGAATAACTGCAATCCCTTGAGCAAAGGGAGCAGGGTGTGCTCCTCAAAGCCAGACCTTCATCCATAGCACCCAGAAGGTAGCAAAACAAGGATACAACAAAGCCTTAAGTGGGGAATGGGTTATCAAGGGTTTTATAAGGAAAGAACGAGGTCTGAAAAACAGGACCTGGAGGGTGAGAGAGGAAAGAAATAGCGAGATAGCTGAGGCCTCTTGGGAAAAAAAAAAGGGGGGAAAGGTCGGGATTAAATTCTAACTCAGCTGGAGCTGATCTTAAATGTAATAAGGGGAAATGGCAGCAAGAGGAGATTTCTTTATAGCAGCAAAGTACTGGGATAAATTCACTATAGAAACTGAGAAATCTTTAGCAGCAGCAGCTCTCTGCAAAGAGGTCAGGCATCCATTCCTCATGGCAAAGCAGGGCACAGGGAATTGGGCCAGATAACCTCCCCAGACTGATCCCAGCCCTAATTTCAAAAAATTGCACAAAAATGTAATTGTGCATTAACACAGCAAAGTCTTCTTTCCAGCTTATCAGGCTTTGAGATGCCTTAGATTGAGATCCAGCTCCTACCACTGTGCTGTGCTCGGACTCTCCCCCCCTTTCCCCGACCCAATCTCCTGAGCAACCAACAGCTCGCAAGGAGCTGGCACCCCTGGAATTTCACACTCAGCATCTCTTCCAAGCTCAACAGGTGAACAAACAGGTACTCCAACACCTCCTTCTTTTGTACTTCGGGCAGCACAGACCCACTGGAAGAAACTGGAATCCAAGGGCAGATGTAAACATGGGACTCCCGCTTGCCACTGTCTCCACCCGTTCTCCAGCTCAGCCCTGGGCTGGGAAACAAAAGACAACAAACATTTAAAAAACATCCTTGAGGTGTCTTGAGGATGCCCAGGCCTAGAAGAAAGGCCTTCCCATCACCCTCTTGGCCTTTTCCCACTCTGAGGAACTGTGGAAATGCACATCCACACCCAAGCTGGACAGCCTGGGATCTTTTCTGCACACCAAACGCCACAGTCCCGAGCACCAGGAGCCTGAAGATGCCCTGGATTGCAATTCACAGCCTCAGTGAACCCTGCACAGGACAGCCAAGTCGTTTGTGTGCAGAAGAAATAAAAGTTGCTATTTTTAGTAGTTAAAATACTCGTGGGAGTTATTGGCTGCTTACACCCGTGGGCTTCATAGGGCCTCCCATACTTATGGATTTATCAGAAGAAGCAGTTTCAAGTTCCTTCTTTTTCGAGCCCAACTCCAAATGGGAAACTTCTCACGAGTGCTCCTGAGAGAGTCAAGTGGAACTTCAGGAGCTCAGGAAAGCGACTCCCTCCCCTGAGTCCTGTCTCACCTGCCCGAGCACCCGGTGCTTTTATACCACCTCTCTCCCTGCTTTCCACGTTCATTTAAATGTAAGAAACCTGCACGTTCTCGCTCCAGCACCAGCCGCGTCTTCCCTGCGCCCGCACACTGCCGCCCCTGCTCAGGCGCTGCTCCCCTCGGTTGCGCTGCCCCTTGCCACGGGGCCGAGGTGGGACAAACTCCAGGTTTTGTTTCCCAGGAAAGGCTCTGCAGGGAGGTCCCGCCGTGCCGCCCGCAAGCCCCGGCCCCGGCCCCAGCCCCAGCCCCGCAGCTCCTCCCCGGCTCCGCGCCCGCGCCGGGACCGCCTTCACCCCGCGCAGCCCCCGCCGCCCGCTCCCGCCCGGCTCTGCTCCGGGGCCGCCCCCCCTCGGGTCTTTTCCCGGCACACGCTGCGTCGCCGTTCTCCGCTCACTTTCCACCCCGCTGCAGCCACAGCAACAGCCGCCCTCCTCCATTGTCACCACAACCCTCGCCCACCGCTGCCGCAGCCGGGAACCGAACCCGGCGCTCCCAAGCCGCTCCCGGGCAGCGCCCGACGGTACCCACAGAGCAACAGCACCGGGCGGGTAAAGCCAGTGCGCATGCGCAGCGCTGCCCGGCTCCGCCCCGCCCTTCAACACCACATGACGTAACCAGGCACAGCACTGCTCCTGCGCTTCCCTTCCCACAACACCGCGCATGCTCAGCATTGTTTCCATTTCTCCCTTAATGACCACACAACGAAGAGCTTCCCCAGGAAAGCTGTTTTGGACAAATCTCATCAAACTGTGCTGGGGGAGAACAGACACCACAAAAACTGGGATTTGCTGGCACAGGGCCTTGGACATCACACATCCTTCCCTGTTCTTGGATAACAGAGTTATCACAGATCTCCTGAGTAGCTACACCAGTAAAAAAGTGACTTTTCCAGCCCAGATGCAGCTGCATAAGCGTTCGGAGTGGCAAAATGAAAGGAATGTAAAAATCCCACCATGGAGTGAGATGGTGCCGCCTCCTGCACCTGGGCCACCGTGGAACACTCCAGGCTGGGGGAACAGGGGCTGGAAAACTGGGAAAGGCCCTGGGGGTGCTGGGGACAGCAGCTGGACACGAGCTGGGTGTGCCCAGGTGGGCAAAGCCAAGGGCACCTGGGCTGTGCCACCTTGGGGTGACAGCAGGGCCGGGGCAGTGCCCGTCCCTGTGCTGGCACTGCTGGGGCACCTCCAGTGCTGGGGGCAGCTCTGGGACAAGAGGGACATGGAGGGGCTGGAGCCAGTCCAGGGAAGGGAACGGAGCTGGGAAGGGGCTGGAGAGTTCCTGAGGGAGCTGGGAAAGGGGCTCAGGCTGGAGCAAAGGAGGCTCAGGGGGGACCTTGTGGCTCTGCACAAGTCCCTGACAGGAGGGGGCAGCCGGGGGGGTCGGGCTCTGCTCCCAGGGAACAGGGACAGGAGGAGAGGGAACGGCCTCAGGCTGGGCCAGGGGAGGCTCAGGGTGGATATTGGGGAAATTCCTCCATGGAAAGGGCGCTCCGGCCTTGGCACAGCTGCCCAGGGAGGTTTGGAGTGCCCACCCCGGGAGTGCTCCAACACCTGTGGCTGTGGCATGGGCGGACGTGGTCAGCGGTGGCCGTGGTGGTGCTGGTTGCACTCAGTGATCTCCGAGGTCTTTTCCAACCTTGATTCCGCTCTCAAGTCAGCCCCACGGAGGAGCAGCACAAAAGGCACCCCCAGGCTGCGAGCGGAGGGTTCAGAACACGCTGCGGCAGCAGGAACGAAGCTCTGCAGGATGAAACTGAAAAGGGGAGAAATGCCGGGCTCTGTGAAAGGGAACAACTGAGAGAGCCACAAACAAGCCACCAAACTTCTCACAGGGGACACCACCAGCAGCACAGATGTGAAGGGACTTCTTTTTGCCCCAGAACTGTGAATCCACAGCCCAAGCCACGTGCACACACTGCAGATGTGTATTTTTACTGCCAGCAAGCACCTGGGAATAAAAAACCTCAGCCCCAAAGCTTGATGTCTAAACAGCAACACAGAAGTTCTAAACCAGCTGTCGAGAGAAACAAAACACAGCAAAAACAAAGCAGAAAGGGAGCAAAAAACTTGTCACGCTGGCCGTGTTTCCGAGGGTGACAGGTTCTGCTGTGCTGGGAATGCAGCACAAAACACAAAAATCCTACTGCAACTCCTGGATCCCACAGCAGGAAGGACATGGAGATTCCCCGTGGGAATCAGGGATGCAGGACTCGGCTGTGCTGCCATCACTCCCTCAGGAATAGCCAGGTTTAGCTCATTCTGTCTGCCCAGAGAGGGGGGATCTGCTCCTGGATCCCCTGGAATGTTCCAGGCCAGGCTGGACATTGGGGCTGGGAAGAGCCCAGGACAGTGGGAGGTGTCCCTGCCCGTGGCAGCGCTGGCACTGGATGAGCTTGAAGGTCCTTCCAAGCCCAAATGGTTCTGTGAGTCTTAGAGCCCTGAAATTCTCATGACAGAGGTGGAAGTGCAAGAGCTTAAGGTCCCTTCCCAAAAAAACCCCATTGCACGACTCTGCAGCTTCTGGAGCCCTGGGTCCATGGAAATGCAGTTTCAGAGGAGCTCCGAGGAAATGGGTGTTTTGGGGAGAGCAGAGTGGCTGGAAGAGAGGAACAGGAACAGTCTCCTCGAGCAAGCCCTTGTGTCTCAGGGAGCGGGATCGGCTCGCTCCTAACGCACCTGGTGACTCCCAGAGCGGGGGATGGAAATGCAGCCCAGGTCCGAAAGAAACCCTGCCCAGGAAGGCGGGCTGGGATTGTGAGCTGGCTGCGGGAGCTCGCTGTTAAAGGCGATCTTTTGGGTGTTTGGGTGCGCCTTTGTCTCTGTGCGAAGCACCCGGCCGTAGCGCCCTTTGTGCTGCTGTCTCCTGATTTCCTTAAACTTTTCTTAAACGGTCCCTTTTCTTCAACTTTCCTTCAAATTCTAGAGTGAAGCTCGTTTTGGCAGCTGCGCGTGCGCGGATCCTTCCGCGTGCGCAGATGGCCGGGGCGCGCGGATCAGTGCGCATGCGCGGGCGGGGACGCATCACCGGTGATGCCTCCGCGGGCAGGACCGCATCACAAATAGTCCCTTTTGGCGTATCACTCCGCGTGGGGGCGCATCACCGCTGATCCCTCCGCGGGCAGGACCGCATCACAAATAGTCCCTCCTGGCGGATCACTCCGCCTGCGCATGCGCATAACCGCTGATCCCTCCGCGGGCAGGGCCGCATCACCGCTGATCCCTCTGTTCTGAACGGGATTGTGATGTTGGCTTTTTGCATGTTCCATCAGTGTTTCACAATTTGGTGGCCCATACGGGGATAAAGGCTCAGCTCTGGGATCTCCCGGGGAACCCAGAGCAGGGGGGTGCCCCCGCCCACTTTTGGCGGCCTCGCTTTGTGTTTCTCGGCGGGGTCAGGGGGGTTTGCAGTCAAACACCCGGAGGGCAAGAGAGGAGACAAAGCAACAAGAAAGGAAAGAAAAGGCTCCCTGAGGTACCACGGTAATTAAACACATAAAATCTTGTGCACCAAGACTCCGAGAAAAGTGAGTATTTTTTCTTTCCTCTTTTTGGGGGGATAAGGGGGATGAAAGTGTGTGCATGAGACGCGGGCTGGTTACCCCAGAGCTGCGAAGCGAGTGTGGAGCCTCTGAGGCTGCGGCTCTGCTCTGCCGCCAGGGAAGCAGTCAGTAAAGAGGTGAAGCCAAAGATAAAAGGAGTGAGAGAAGCCCCGGGTTAACTGGGAAGGGATTGGAGTCCTTGAAGGAGGGGAGTCAAGAATTTCCTAGTATTGGATCCAAGAAATTTAGGGTTTAAGACTGCTGGATTGAGGGTTCAAAAATCCTGCTAAATGGAGGGTTAGTTCCGAGACATTTGGGTTTTGAGACTGCTGGATTGAGAGTTTAAAAGATTTCAAGAAATCCAGGCTTAATTCTGCCAAATTGAGGACAAATCCGAGACATTTGGGGCTTGAGGCTGCTGGATTGAAAGTTTAAAAAAAAAAAAAAAAAAAAAAAAAATTCAAGAAATCCAGGCTTAATTCTGTCAAATTGAGGATTACTTCAAGAAACCTGGAATTTTGGGCCCAGGGGTGAGCATCGGCTAACAATTTGAAATTAAAAGGGACCTAAGCCTTGTGTGGTTGTGACTGATAACGCTTGAGAAAGAGAAGTTGGAACAATAAAAAGGAGCGATGAGAATGAATGAGAATGTATGTGATAGAAATGCTAAAGCTTGAAATATAACTTTTCTGGAAGGAGGCATATTTTATTAAGAGGAGGGAACTGTTGTAGTCTAGGAGAAGAAACGGGAAAGAGGTGGTGAAGTTTGAAGAGTTGTTTTGTTGGTTTTTATTAAAAAGGTGGGAAACAAAGGCCTGGGAAAGATAGATAAGATTCTGAGAAAATGGGACATAAAACTAGTAAGCAAGAGTCAGGGAATAAAAAAAGGGAATAGAGGCGTGCCAGTGGAAATACCCCAGGAAAGCCCTTGGGGAGTTATGCTGGCTAACTGGAATACAAACCCAAGTACAAAGGAAACGAGCAAAGTCAAAATGATCCAGTTTTGTATGTTTGGTTGGGCCGAGAAGGAAATAAGATCCGACCATGTCTTCTGGCCCAGACATGGCTCTTGAAGTCTGGATCTGTCAGGCTTTACAAGTATTGGTAAATTCAAAAGAACTCGTTAACACAGAAGAAAGCAAGTACGCTTCATGCTGGGTGGGAAACAGAGTCTAAGGGGATAAGAATTTTAAAGTTGTCCGAGACCCAAGGAAAGGAGCAAAGGGAAAGCAAGAAAGAGAAGGGCTGGGAGCCCCTGGAAGCATCGCCCCCTCCACTCCCGCCTGTCTCGCCCCAAGCCCAGGCTCCTGTGGCGCCGCTCGCAGCTGCAGCGCCGCTCCCGGAGCCCGAGGTCGCGCCTGTGCCGGCTCTCAGGCACCGCCCGCGGCTCCACCGCTTGTCCCAGCGGCGGCGGCTCCGCCGGTAGCCCCGCTGTTCCCGCCGCCCCCTCCAGCCCCTGCGGCTCCAGCGGTAGCCCAGCCCGCCGCTTTCGGTGCCCCTGTGCCCGTCCCTAGCCCGGCTCTCCGCTCCACACCAGCCCAGCCCGCCGCTTTTGGGGCCCACCCCGGCCCCGCCCCGGCCCCAGCCCCGCTCCCGATGTCCGCGGCCGTTCCAGCAGCCCCTGCCCCCGCTGCGTTCTCTGCCGCGGCTCCATTGAACCCGGCTTCGGCCCCGCGGGCCGCGCTGGGCTCACCGGCAGCTCGGCCTCCTGGCGCCGTGGCTGCTGCCGACCCGTGCAGAGGCTCCACGCCAGCCTCTGGTACCGGCCCCAAGAGCTGCTCTGCCCTTGGCGGTGCCGGCAGCAGCCTCCGCCTTTGCTCCCCCGCTCCTGCAGGAATCGGCCTCCGAGAGGATCCCCACCTTCTACCCCCCCTCCCTCCCTCGCCTGCACCGTTCCCCTGGCAACGACCGCTTCTGCTGCTCCTCTGAAAGGAGAAGCAAAACGCCAAAGTTCCATCTCGAGGAACGAGCCCTTGCAGAAGGAAATAATATCTGGAGACGGTTCTTCCAGATGTGTCCAAGGAAAAAGAATGTCAGGGTAGGCTTTAGTTGATGGGGGGACTATGCACACTGGAAGATTTAGCACACAAGAAGGGAAATACATCTACTGATTCAAGGTACGCTTTTGGAGGGGTGCATGCCTTGGGAAAATCTGGGACACCCCACCTCTGCTTCTTTAAGTGTCTCCATGTGGGACATCAATTAAATGTGGACAAATTTTAGAATGCAGCTTCCAAGTCAAGTTACCTGCTAGGAAATGACTCCAGCTCTCTGGCACCTTGGGCTGTTTTAAACACAGCCTGGCCCTTCATGGCTGAGGCTCTGAGTTATTGCACAGGCATTCAGGGCTGACAGTTCCCTGCAGGGAGAGCTCAGCACATGTCCACAGAGGCAATCCCAGCATGTGCAAGAAAGAAAGAAGCAGCAAAAGGTTATTGCTTCTCTTTCAAAAGTTATTTCAAGTACTCAAACCCAAACCAACCTTTGCTCTCGATTTTGGCTCCTTTGCAGACTGCCTCTGCCGTGGGGTTTTCTCCAGGAGAAGCAAAGGAATTGCTCATGGAACAGTGCAGATTAAGTTATCCCAAAGGGAAGTAAAGAAAAATATCTCATTTTTCCATCAAAATGCTCATGCTCTTTCCTACAGATTATTTCAAGTTTTTCCCACAAGCTTTGCCCTACCCATCATCCCATTTTTAACCCAAAAAGTAATTTTCTCTATCCTCAAGAATGTCTCAGTGTCTATCCCCAAAATTTTCACTGTGCCTCTGCAAGTGACTACCTCAGTTTACCTCATGCTGTTCATTCTCTTCCCTGGGGATTGCTCCAGATTTTCCCTCCAAGCTGTCCCTGTCTGTCCACTTCTGCTTTCTTCTTTTTTACAAGAAAGTATTCATTCACTACTCTGGATATTAGCTCCAGTTTTACCCCCCAAAATTTCCCTAACATTCACTAGTCATTGCCTGATTTTTACCTCAGTATGTTCATTCTCTCCCCCTACAGATAACCTCAGATTTTACCCCCAGTATTTTCCCTACCTGCCCACTAACTATTTACTCTTTTTGACCTATAAATACTCTCTTTCTACCCTGGAGATTTCATCAAGTTTTACCCTGAAATATTTCACTATCTTTCCAGTACTGTCTCACTTTACCTCATGATGTACGCTCTCCCTGCCACACTTCACCCCAGATTTCACCTCCAAAATTATTGCTGCTTGTCCACTACTTATTACCTGATTTTCACTTCAGTAGGTCCATTCTCTGCCCAACAGGTCATTTTAATTTCTACCTCCCAAAACTTTTCCAACCTCTCACCTAGTGATTGCCTCAGTTTACCTCAAAAATGCTGTCTCCCCTAGAGATTACCTCAGACTTGACCCCCACATTTTTTCCCTGTCTGCAAGTTACTACCTCCGTTTAACTTCAGTATGTTCGTTCTCTGCACTACAGACTCAAGTTTACTCTCAAAATCTCCCTGCCTCTCCAACACTGATTACTTCCTTTTTACCTCAAAAGATTGATTTATTTTCTACCATGGAGGTTACATCAAGTTTCACCCCCAGAATTTACTAATACTTCCACAACTGATTCACTCAGTTTTACCTCAAAAAGTGTTCATTCCCTCACCTAGAGATGACCTTGTATTTAACCCCCAAAGGTTTCCCTACCTGTGCACAACTGATTGCTATAGTTTACTTCAAAATCTTCATGCTCTCCACTACAGGTCACCTTGAGTTTAGTTCAAAAGTTTTCCCTACCTGTCCATTACTGATTATCTCAATTTTTACCTAAAATAAGTCATTCTCTTCCTACAGACACCAGATAGCAAATCATACAAAGATCTAAAACTCTGCACAAGAAACAGCAGAAAGTTTTCCATGAATAACACAAGTTCCATTTTTCCCTCCTCTGCCTAGGACTGCTACCAGGAGACAGGAGAGTTGTTATCAACACTCAAACCTCCCAAGCGTTGTTATTTCTCAGAGAGCTGCGCTGGCACTGAGCTACTCCCATGCGCCTGCAGGGCTCTGGGGAGGAGCAAGACAACATCCCACTCCTGCCTGGAGAAATTTCACCCCTGTAAAAAGTCATTTCCCTTCTCTCTCTCTGAGCCACGGCCAAAGCAGCTGTGTAGAAATACATGAACTATTCATGGAAGGGATTATTCAGTTGTGGGAAAAACACTAAAGAAAGACTATCACCCCAAATTTCAGGGTGAAAACACACTGCTTGTTAACAGGAGCACACAAACTCATTTAAACCAGAGAGGAAACTGCACATCAGGAAAAGAGCTGAAAGATATGCTCTGCCTTGATTGATAATTCCAAAGGAAATGCCCCACGGATCATAGGCAATTACCTATAATTTTACCTCCATAATCACTGGATTTCTGACTTGGGTTGCTGTGGAAGTGTTTCACAGATGCCTTGAGGGGTCAGGGGCTTGGTTGGATTCTTTGTGGTTAGTCCTGACAGGCCCAGGCCAAACCCACCCACCTGCATCGCTGCTCCACCCCAAATTTGCATGAAATACTGAGAACAGTTTATAAATACTCCCCTTCCCTGTCCTTCCTTACACAACCATGGAGCAAATGTACTCTATCCCTTGTTCCCAAGAGCACCTCTCCAGCCCAAATCCCAGTTTTCACAAACACAAACCAAACAGACCTAAGACAATTATTCCATCAGTGCCTGCAATTCTGAGCTCCCTGTTCCCTGCCACTCACACAGCAATCTCACCTCAGCCCAGAGACTCCCTGTCCCCAAAGGGAAACAGAACCTGACGGGGCACAGCTCTGGCACCGCATTTCCCCTTGTTCCTGGAAAGCCCAAGTAAATCCAGTCCCTCAGACCTTGCATCCCTGAACACCAGGAGAGCTGGAGTTTTACCCAGATCCCAGTGCCCTGCACGGCTGCGCTGACACGAGCACAGGCCGATCGCTCCGCCCAGCACCATCCCTCATTTTCCTCCCATTGCTCCCCAAGTGTCCCCAAACCACCCCGTGTCTGTGCCGGGGCCAGGGCCTGCCCCAAGCCCGACCAGAGGCTGTCACCCAGCCCTGCACCAGCTGCTGCCCCTGGGAGAGCTGGGAATGCACTGAGAGCTCGGCTCCCCAGTCCTCAGACACACAAATAATGCCCAACCTGCCCCTCTGGGCACAGCCAAACACCACAACTCCATCATCCCCAAGCAACTCTGGCAGTTGCCTCTTCACCTCTGCCCTTTTCCAAAGGACACAGGTAGGACTGGGGTGTCAGAAATGGCATTCCCTAGGCAGTTCATCCAAGCACAGAGGAGAAGAGGAACCCTGTGTCCCTCTGACTGACCCCACAGCATGGGCAGGACCAGCTGGGTTTTTTGTATTCTAAATTTTAAAATGAACTGAAGAACCTGAAAGGCAAGAAACAACACATGCATAAGGTTAGAGCCAGTCAACACACACACAGACAGACACACCCTCAGACACCCCTTCCTCAGCTTACACGCTGACTGCGGCCCTTACTAGAAACAGTCCCCCCTAAAGAAGATGCTTTAACATCTTCTTCCATCTGCTGCTCCTTGATGTGGAACAGTAGATCCTGGGAAAATTGGTAGCATCAGTGACCATAGGGATCAAAATCTGCCTCGGGGACCTGCAAGACAGCATGAGGCAGTCTGCAAGTAGCTGACAGATAGGAGTTATCCCCACACCAGGCCCATAAGCTTTCTACCCAAAAGCCCATAGACAAGAGATGAGAGTTTAAAACTGTTCAAACTAGCCATGACTGAATGTGCCAGGGCAGGGCAGCTCCAAGCATAAGCAGCACATGGACACACAGTGCATCAAATATAAGCAGAGATGACACGAAGACTTGAGATAACGCTTCAGAAGATAAATTCTTGAGACCAGGATGCTTTGAGGCAACGGAAGCTACGAAACTACTGCAGTGAGGAAGGTCTAGTACACTTCATATAGAAGTCCAAGGGAATGGCACATGAAAAAAAGATACTACCAAAACTGAGAAGGAAGATGGATAGGAACACCTTGTGTACTTCTTCTGGTCTCAAAAAGCAAAACCATAAAGATGCCAGAATAAGCCCGATCCAGGAAAGTATGCAAGTGCTCCTGCTGCCAATATGGCCCATAACGATGCCTGTAAAGCATTGAGACATCACAAAGCCCTATGACACTGAAGACAACGGACACAGACCACATAACATAGACATCAACTGAAACTGCCCAGCAATTTTACTTGATGGACCAAGATTCCTAGCGCAAGATGAGTCAGAGGCCAATGACGCCGAAGGAAAGAAGGCTCTATGGCAGTAGTACGGGACAGTGAAATGTAAACTCCTTATGAGAAGTTAGTGCCAAAGCTGGTAAGAGGATGCTCAAGAAGCGCAGTAGGCCTAGAGAAGGAGGCAACGACTGCCAGCTGATACAAAGGGATCCCTAGAGAATGATTCTGCCGCCAAAGGCTGAAGTGACGTCACAAAACATGACCGACCAACAAATGGCCAAGATGCAAGGTGCCTGCGTGCTATGTTCAAAAGTGCTCCAAAGCGTGGCTACACTGAAGAGTAGGCAAACTTTAGACCGTGGCAATCATGCCAGACCTGAAGGCAGGCTCCTCAGGTGAAAAGATGGACAATGACATCGAGACTCAAAATCCAATGATGCGAAGCTCACAAGAACATGGAGATGGGTTGGAACTGCCCGGCCCGGCAAAGGCTCGAGTGATGCTGAAGAGAAACCCTCTCTCCCTTAACTCCAAGGGGCCCGGCCTACTACAGCCCTCTCCTCTAAGCTAACTTCAAATGGCCTCCTGTGATTCCAAAGGTTTTTGCCTTCTCCCAACCAACAGTCCCCACACTTAGCTCTCCAAAGACCAGCAGACAAAATCCATCCTCGACAGAAAAGAATGCTTCAGCACCGTGGATGTCAATACATGGCCCACAGCCCACTTGGGCAGCTACAAAAGATAGAGAATAATGACAAAATTCAGACTGTGATGACACATCCCAGAAGTGACCCCTTGCACAATGCCCCTCTCCCTCATAACTGCCGAGGCTCATCGCTCACCGGCCATTTCCAAACTTAGGCTCTGCACCTACTTGTAGTACCTAAGACAACAAAACAGAAACTGCGACTGTTGCCCTCCAGAAGAATAAATGCACGGGCTCCCTCTGCACCACTGGCCCAGGCTCACCTCAAATCTCCATCCGACTCCAGAGGTGGCCCGGACGATACCTGCAAAGCGAAAAGGGACACGCTTCGCATGCTGCCACGTACCTCTCACCTATCAGTCGCCCCACCTAAATGCCAACTCACCTGCTCGCCTCTGTCCCTTGGCATGCCCAGGGCAGCAGCAGCACCTGCAGAGAAGCAAAGCAAAAAAACATGCTGAGAGACTGAAACCACAGCCTCCCTGCTCCAACTGAAGTACACCACACCTATAGCTTAAGCTTGCACCCACCTGGCCTCCAGCATCCCAGGGCCGGGACCACCTAAAATGCATAAACAAAAACAGACGCTTAGAGCTGCACCAGAAACTGATACCCAAGCAGTAACAACTCATTCTGGCCACCAGTCACCGCTCACCTCGCTCCATCGACCTTGACCACTGATCTTCAGCATTACTTCCTACAAATAAAGATGAAGAACAAAGCTGTAACACAGGCACCATTTACACTTGCCCTGCAAAGACAAACGGTGACTGACCTTCCTGTGGGAACCACCTCACCTGGTATGGGGCACTCTGCCACAGATTCAATCCATCTGCATCTGAAAGAAAGTTATGACAAAAGTCAAAGTGCTGCATCAGAACTTAGCAGCTCCAGACATCTTGTGTCAATCTAGAAATACCATCTTGAGTCCAACTAATCCCTACATTACAAGTGTCAAGTCCCTAGGACTTATCCTATTACACCTACACCCAGACTATGTAGCAGGGCAAAGCAGCCCCGGGCCAAACACACAGACACCTGTGACACAGGAGATGACAAACAAGGGGATGCAACAAGGAGAGGAAACTCTCAGCAAGAAGAATTACCAATGACATGACCTAGATGAGGCCGATGAGGCTCAAAGAGCTCTGGCAGAAAAAGACCCTAACAGAAGGACTTATGCCAAGAACCGCAAAGATGGACGCCCGAGAATCGTACGGTTGGAATCCTCTACCTATCCTCGCATTCTCCCAAGTCCTAATCTGTTATAAGGGATTGTTGCAGTGCACAGCTGTCAATACAGCTCAGAACAAGACTGTAAAAGGTGTCTGACTCAATTGTGCTAAAGAGAGATGCGATTCCGATGCATGTCCGAGCTTGCAAGTCAAAGGTTCAAGGGTACCAGCGTCGGGCCAAGGAACGCAAAGGAGCTGCTAAGGATGATGCCCAGCATTTCCGATAAGCCCCTCAAAGGGGTAAGGCAAAAGACATGTGACACAAGATGCCCACAATAGAGACACAGAACACACAATAGACAAGTGACACAACACGCACCGGGACTGCTCTGCCCTGCACACCTCAGCATTGTGATCAAAAGCGAGACTTGCCCTTTACGTGGCCTAAGGGCCCCTCTCGTGGACATCCCCATCTCCAAAGCTAATTCAAAAATCCCTCCCACCAAGTCCTGACCCAGCACCCCACTCTCATCCCCCTCCCTGAGGTGTAGCCCTCGACTTAGCTCTCAGATATCCAGGGATGCAAATCCTCATCAGGTGCAAAAGAAGGCCGCCTCATCATCTGGGAAGTTCCTGCCCTCAGAGGGCTCTTCTCTCTTAGTCTACTGCAATAAAGAAAACCAAACATCAGTGCCTGAACTCAGCAGCACATCAGCCAAAACCCAACAATTCCACTACTCACCGGCTCCTGAGAACGCCCCGGTCCTCGGCTCACACGCTGGGGCCGCACTCCAACGCCGCCGTCGCAGGGTATCCCTGGGTTAAGGGGGGACAAGGTGATGTGGCATTGCTGAAACTTGAGGGGACCCTCGCTCCTCCCTCCCTCCCCGACTCGCCACAACTCCTCAGCCATTGCCAAAAGCTGCCCAGATGGCACCTTCAAACAGAAAAGGTACAGGCTTCATTGCAGAGCCCTGTAATACTTCTGGAAGGCTCACAGGGGCAGCTCAAGGGTGATAAACTGGCTCCATCAGCTGGTCCATGAGGGGGTTCAGCCCCTGCAGGCATAATACAAGTGGGCCACCTAAAACACACAAATGGATGCTTAGACAATGCATGCTTTGAGCTGCCCCAGAATTTCGCACCCAAGCAATACCTGGTCACTGGTACTGGTCACTGCTTACCTCACTCACTTGACCTTGATTGCTGATATCCAGGTTTACTTCCTAAAAATAAAGAACAGCCCTGCAACATAACCAAAATGAAACACCACCCCTGAAAAGCTGAATGATGACCAACCTTCCCAGGGGAGAAGGGGCAAAACAAAATGGAAAGGCACATGCCCATGTAGCGTCCAAAAGTGTTGCATTGCCAAGGTAGGTTCCACCTGAAAGTGCTCGACTGTGACCTCTTTCTGCAAGGGTGTCTGTCATGTTGGAGTAGCGATTTGAATGCTGCAGACCACCTGTAAAACACAAAAAAAAAAAAAATCAAAGGCTTATAGTTTCATCACTAATACAACAACTCCAGTAGCAGCCAGTTCTGTGCTTGAATCAATACTCATCCAGCTCATGGTCCCCCCGGTGCCAATACCCTGCTGTGCCAAGTGCCTCGCATCTTCAAAATGAAAATCCAAACAGTGAGGTAAACATAGAGCCCAAAGTCAGGCCGTAGCTTGGACTTCAGGCACTGACCCACCTCGTTGCTGTGCTCCTCTGGTCTCCTCTGTTCACATCAGGTTTACATGCTCTCCCTCTGCAAAAGAATTATTTGTCAAAGTTACCCAGCTTAGCCTTTCCCAAGTTCTCATTCCTCAAAGCAAACTGCCTAGGATCCCACAGCAGTGGGCCTTAGGACAAACTACTATGAAACTGCAAGACACCACTGCACCACTCCCACGTCTCCACTGAACACCACACAGACTGGCCACAGTCACTCCATCCGAGGCGTGGCTCAGGTGGCTGAGCAAAGCAAAAGGCTCCCTGTAAAGTCTCCTTTCTTCTCCACCTATCCCCCCACCAGGACTACTCTACAGGGCAGAGCAATTCCAGGCTAGACACAAACTCAAACAACACATTATACTACAAGCAGCGTGATATGAAGATGATAAAAAAACCTCTCGGCAAGAAGAACGATGGCAAGGACAGAGATGACGCCAAAAGAAACAACCAATAGTATGGCATTGGTGGATGAAGGGGGCTCTAAGGAGCAGAAGAAAAGACTGGAACAGTGACCTGTTCTAAGAACTGTCAGTCACAATGATCAAGATGGCTGTGAGAGACAAGGCCACATTTAGAATGCTCCCATATCCTGACAATCTTACAAGCCCCAGGACATTACAGCTCACGGCTGGAAAGGATGGATGGCAGTACAGCCGGGAACAAGGCCTCCAAAGAGATCCGACTCAATGCTTTCAAGATGTGATTCCAAGATGTGGCCAAGCCCACTGGTAAAAGAACAAGTGATATTGGCATCCTACCAAGAAGTACGAAAGTTCAAGAAGCTAGAGATGATGGCCAATGCTTATGACAAGCCCCTTAAGGATAAAAGGCAGAGAGATCTGATCCAAGGGAAGCCAAAGACACAGAACACACACCGGACAAGACAACACACACTGGAACTGCTCTGCGCTGCACACCCTACAGTTGCAGTCAAAAGTAGGGCTACTCCCTTTAGCTTACCTAAGAAGGCCCTTGGAGAGCATCCCTTTCCCCTACACTACTTTTTAAATCTCTCCCAGCAATTTCCAACCCACTATCCTGCTATCATCCCTTCTCCGGGCCCCAGCCCCCAACTTAGCTTTCAGATGACCAGTGATGTGAATCCACACTGGATGCAAAGGAGTCCACCTCAGCCATCTCCAAAGGCACTGGGATCCCCAGGTTGGCCTCTTAGTCAGCTGTGACAAAGAAAACCAAAATCAATGCACCAGTGTAGTGGCATACAAGCCAAATCCCAACAAGTCAGCTGCTAACTGGGACCCTGCTCCCGCTCCCACTCATACTTGCAGTCTTTAACTTACCTATCAGAAGCCTCCATCTCCAATGTCATCTCTGACCCAGGGTAGCTCCCTCTTGCAGCACAATGAATCTGCTGAACAAATTTGAAGTGTCATACTTGACACAATCTGGAATTTCAGCAAGTTGCAATGCTTCTAAGAAAAACAAGGGGAAAAAAAAATTACAAAAAGTACCAAGCACCTTATCAACCCTGAACACTCAATCCAAAAATCATGAACTACGGACTCAATGCTATCTTCTTTACAGTGTCTTCAAAGCCTCTATTGCTTTAGATGCCAAAAATACCTGCTGAAAGAAAGCTGAAAAAACCCGAAAGACCCCCCCCCCCCTTCATGGAAATAAGAAGACACCCTCACCCCCACTAACCCCACAACAGGAATGGGCCTCTTTTACCCTGGGCTGGGGTTAATATACCCCTGGCCGGGCCCGCCTCTCTTTCCCACCATGCCCGGGGAAAAGGGAGGAGGCAATTTTACCATAAGGGATAAAAGCACTGGGAGGAGCTGCAGCTGTTTGGCTGCTCTGCCTTAAATTCCAGGTGAGTGAAGGGCTCTGTAGATGCCTTCTGTTTTACTACAGCTGCATCCACTGAAAGGGTAAAAACACTCCTTGTTTTGGCAGCGTAGACAGATGAGTTGCATTCTTCCTTGTTAAGTTCTGTAATTGTTCATTAGTGACTATTGAGTCACAGGAATATGGAGGGTGGAGAAGAATAGTAGTAATATACATGGTGTAACTCCTGTTGGGGTCTCTAATTAGGGCTGTATTCATTATAAATAAAACTGAAAAAATAATGGGCTCTCTGGCAGCAGGAGGGTTTTGTGAGTGCTGGGCTCGCTCCCTTGTGAGAGATTGGGTACCACTACCCAGCTAGAAGTGCCCTGAGGTACAGATTTAAATTCTTAAAATGCTGAAAAAGGGGGAGCTTCTTTCAATTGAACCCCTTCAAATGAGAGACTAGGGAGTGTTTGTCTCTACTTAAATAGATGCCATAGCAATAAATGGGTTCTCTCCTCTGAATCCCCGAAAATACTGGAAAAAGAGGGGTTTTCCTTACTTCAGGTCTCTCCAGTGATGGAAAAAGGGGGATTTCTCCCTCAATTCAAACCCTTATAAAGGAGGGACAACCGGGTTTTTCCCTCAATTTAAACCTTGGGATGATGAAAATGGGGGAGTTATGCTTAATTCAAACCAATAAAACAGCATTGTCAAGGTTTTCCCCTTCTATTTAAACTGGAGAATAATGGAAAATGGGGATTCCCTGTCAAGTGATACCCCTAAGAGAATGGAAAAGGCAGGGTTTCCTTCAACTGATACCCTTAAAATTGCAGAGGAAGGGGATTCCCCCTCAATTTCAACACAGACAATTATGGAAAAGGACGTTTTTTCCCTCTGTTTAAATCCCTTTTCTCCTCATAACCCCCCTTTTTTTCTGGGGGCACTGGGGAAGAGCTGCCAAGATGAAAGGGGAAAGTGGAATGTTTCCCTGGGACCCCACATGCTGCCCTGCCTGCTCAGGTGCTGCCCCTTGGCACGAGGGGTTTTCCCTGGGCATTTTCTGGGAGCAGTGCTCTGTGCCCAGGTGCCTCCGGCTGCTCCCCAGCTCCTGCCGGATGCTCTGACCATTGTCCCTGGAGGGACACTCGGGATGCCCCCATTGCCCCTCTGGACCAGCAGCTCCCTGCACAGCTGTGCCCGGGGAACCCTCGGAGAGCGGCCTCTGGCAGGAGCCGCCCCCTCCTCATCCTGGCCGCTCACACCTGGGGCTGCTGCGCCTTGGAGCAGGGGCTGAGGAGGAGAAAGGTCCTGCTGGTCCTTCCCTGCCCTGCACAGCCCTTGGTGTGCCCCTGAAACACCGGGGTGCCGGGCTTTCCTTGCTGTGGGAGACTGGGTGGTTCTTTGATCCCAGACTCTGCTCTTCCCCGGGCACGGCACATGGACAGGGGGCAGAGATGGGCCCTCAGAGGAGCGGGGGCTGCTCCTCGCTCTCGGGGCGCCGCGGGCGCTGTGCAGCCTTCCCCTTTTACTTCCCAGTTCCTCATTTTGTGCCTCCTTTTCCCTTGGGGATGCGCCCGGGCCGCATTCCAGCGGCCGCCACGGCAACAGCACCTGCGGGCGGCGGGGTGGGCGGGGTTTTATCCACTGAAAACACACATTGTCATTAAAATCTGTTTCCTATCTAATACACAAAAATCACTTTCCTAGAAGGAATTTCCATGCATTCACCTCCTCCTGGAAGTCTTTTGATGGTCCTGCAGATTCATTAAGAGGGGTCCCTGCTGGTCATATTCACTGAATGCTTCAGTATTAAAGGTGACCTTGCCTTGAGCTATTTTTCTGGGCGTGCACTGTTGCTTCTTGTGACAGAACTGCCCCAGAACCACTGCAGGCCTCCTGATCTGTTCCAGCACCGGCTCCAGCCTCAATTTCTTGCCCTGTGTGCACACATTTAAATCCTTTAATCTTTTTCACTACTTGGTCTTTCAGCAACATCGGGGAGCTGAAAATGTTTATTCTCTATGTTATTTCTCAATCCCCTGCTGAACAGCCCAACCCTCCCTCCTCCCTCTCCCACCCCACCATTCCCACCACCCTGCTCCCCTGCACATCTCACTTCTCTCCACCAAACCCTTCCCGCTGCAGGGAGCTGCTGAGGAGCCGCTTGGTCCATCCCTGGATTCTCCAAGCACTGACTGCCCATCCACTCTGACCACAGCCGGGGCCACATCCCACCGCCTGCCCAGCATCCATCCATGGTGGTGAGCTCCGTGTCCCCACCTTCTGCCTCACCCACCAAAGGAGATGATCCATGTGAAATAGATGTCACCGACATGGCCATACACAGTGTGACACTGCTCATCTGTCTCTGTGCGCTGGCCGGGAACGGGGCTCTTCTGCCTCCTCAGATGGAAAGGGCGTACTGCCGGCATCTTTAGCCTGGCTGTCACTGACTTCATCTTCCTCCTCATTGCGGTCCCCTCTGCCCTGCTCTTCCTGCTGGAAGATGTGTCCTGCTCTCCTGTCATGCCCCTGATGTACGTGAGATTCCTTTACCTGGTGTCAGCGTTCTCCTGCTACTTACTGGGTGCTCTTCTGGATGACAGCCATCAGTGCCAAAAAGGACACGGAAAAGCTCTGCAAGCTCTGCTGCCGCTGTGACCTTCCCAATCCCATGATGTGGGTGCTGTGGGGTGCTCAATGCTTGACCTTCTTCGTTCCCATCATTCTCATTCCCACAGTGGCTTCCCTGTGCCCGTCACACGAGCAGGAGCACTGCCGGGTGGCTCTCATCTCCATGTTCTCCGTTACCCTGCTCCTCTTTGCTGCACCCGTGGTCATTACCCGCATAATAATCAACATGTTCCGCTGGGTCCCGGTGTTTCCCGGTCTGTCCCGCGGGGAGGCGGGGCCTGACCCGCGCCACGCCCCCTACGCGCGCGCTCCGCCGGGGTCACGTGGTTCCCCGCGCGTCACGTAATCGGGGCGGGGGCCGCCGGGAAGCGCCAGGCGGGACCGGGCCGGGATCGGGGTCGGGATCGGGACCGGGCCCAGGCCCAGGCCCAGGCCCAGGCCCAGGCCCAGGCCCAGGCCCAGCGCAGCCCCGGCCAAGCCGCAGCCCTGCCCGAGCCCTGCGAGCCGCCAGCCCGGCGCCGGCCCGCCATGGACCGCCGGGACGCCTCCGGATCGGCCGCCCGCTTGGCAGCTGCCCTCCCCTCCCTCCCCCGGGCCGCGCCCCCCGGCGCTTCGTGACTCGCCGGCGGCTCCTCGGCTCCTCCATCGTTCGCCGGTGGCGGCAGCCAAGAGATAGTCCGGGCCTAGCGGAGCGGCCAGCGCAGGTGAGCACGGCCGGGCCTGGCCTCCCGCCGGCGCCGGGGCCACGCCGTCCCCGCCCCGGGCACTCCCGGGACATCCCGGCCGCCCCCTGGGCGGCAGCGGCGGGCCCGAGGGCGGCATCGGCCGCTGCGGGCGCAGCTCCCGCCGGGACCCGCAGCTTTCCCCGCGCTCGCGCCCCGCGGTGGGGGACACCCCGGGAGGGCGGGGGTCCCTCCCCGGGCAGCGCAACCCGGGGCATTCCCTGGAACGGGGACTCGGGGCCGGCGGGGCCGCTGTGCTGCCCTCCCCGCTGATGGGTTGAATCCTGTTCCGGTCATTGGCTTTGTCAGGGCTTTGTTCCTTCCCCTTTGCTCTCCCGGTTTGGCGCCGGAGCCGCTCCGGGATGGAGCGGGCCGGCACCGGCACGGGCTGCGGGGCTCTGGGGGCGGCCAGCGGCTCTGGGCGGCTTCGCGGGGCTGCCGTGCTCGGGGAATTGACTTCGGGCGGCTGCTGCCGAAGGTGAAGGAGGGAAGAGTCGCGGGTCCGGACACAATCCCGTCCCGGAGTGAGCGGGCGGCTGTTACGTAAAGCCTCATCCTTGGGGGGGTTGTGTTGGACTTTGTAAAAGTCGTTTAACGTTCCTGGGCTCTGGGCTGACTTTTTTCCTTTTTTGCCATTTTTCAATGAGCAAAACGAAGCGAGAAAGTGTTGAGAGGTGTAAGCCAGGTATCCGGTGCATTCAGTGCTGTGCCTGTGATTCTCTTCGGGAGATGAGCAAGTGGTTCAGTGGATTTTGGGGGAGAACTGAGTGCTTGTGCCAAAGCTCGCTCACAGCCTGGGCAGATGCTGTACAGTGGAAAGGGAAAAGGGGCAGGTGTGGGACCCACTCCCCCCCCCCCAGCTCATCTCTCGCCTTATTACGGCCTTGTTTGGTCATTTTCTCAGGAGTGCCGGTGCTTTGAAGCATTCCTGTGTTCCCAGTGCTGGCAGCCAGGTGCCCACCTGCCCCTGTGGGACTGCCCAGGCCCTTCCTCAGTGCCACTCTTTGGAATGAACTGCTTCTGCTGGGGCCTGTGTGTTCATTTGTCACCTGGGCTCCCTCCCAGCTACTGAACTCCTCTCAGGTGTATTCCTAGTTCCTGACATTCCTTTAAAACTACCGAATTCTTCTCTCAGGTCCCTGGCAAATGGGGCTTTGCAGCCTGGGGGAGTTACTGCAAAACGGGGTCTAGTGAAGTGCTCTGCAGGAGTGGTTGTGCACCTGAATGGTCATTTAATTGTCTCCTCTAATGAGGGAAACGTGATTAAACTCCCGGCGCTGTGCTGCTGTTGTGTGTCAGCCTCGAGGTGTGAGACAGTCCCGGTGTCACACTGGAGTTGCTTAGTGGCTGTGCTGAGACTGGGACAGGTCTTGTTGGTCAGGAGCAAAAGGGAAAATTTATCTTTTGGCTTGCTTAATATCTTGGCTTTATTAATGTATCAATGTCAATTGTTGTCATTTGCTGCCTTCTGCACAGTGTGTTTGCAGCTCTGTGTGAGAGCAGACTCTCCCCTGTTTGGGATTGAGACAATCCTGGAATATCCTGAGCTGGAAGGGGCCCACAGGGATCACCCAGTCCCACCCCCGTCCCTGCCCAGACCCCCCAACAACCCCAGCCTGGGCATCCCTGGCAGCGCTGTCCAAACGCTCCTGGAGCTCTGGCAGCCTCGGGGCCGTGCCCATTCCCTGGGGAGCCTGGGCAGTGCCCAGCAGCCTCTGGGGGAAGAGCCTTTCCCTGATCTCAGCGTGAGCCTGCCCTGGCCCAGCTCCAGCTGCTCCCTGGGTCCTGTCTGTGTCCCAGGGAGCGGAGATCAGAGCTGTAGCCCCCGATGTGTTCTGACCTCACACTTCTCTACCAGAACAAACCCAGTACCCTCAGCAGCTCTTTCATGGTCCTTCCACACCCTTCCCCATCCCCATGTCCCTTCTTTGGATGCTGTCAGCTTTGTATCTTTTTTATATTGTGGCGCTCAAAAGTGCCCCCAGGACTCCAGTACAGTTTAACAGCAATGAAAGAAAACAGTAGATTTCAACTTTGATCTCAAAAGCTGTCTCAGGCCCCTGATACTGCCTCGAAATGTCTTTGCAGTTCTTGCTTTATGACTTGTGTCAAACATGGAGAGAGTGAGACTGAGCCCCTGGGGTCAGGTTCTGTGTGAGAAGCCACACAGCAAGCCAGAAATCTTTGCTCCAGATCACCAGAAATTTACAGTATTGAGGACGGAAATACTGAGAGTTGAGTCTTGGGAGCTGAGCCAGGAAAGCAGCACCTCTGCCATGGGCAGATTTGGCACGTGGAGAGAGCTCGAGCAGCTTGCAAGAGGTCCCAGCAATGTGTGTGTGGAGCTGGGAGGAGCATGAGTTGCAGTGTCGTGTTTGGAGTCCCCCTGGGTGAGGATGTAGGAATAGACTGGAGTTTTTGGTGACTGAGGTTTCTTTTCTGTTTTTGGCCACATCATTTCAGTTTGTTACTCGCCTGTGGTTTGTTCTACAGGCCTGTTTCCTTTCTCTCCTACTATGGTGTCACAGTTATCTTCAGCAGAGGCTCAGCAATAACTAAACTTGAGCTTAGATACTTAAACTTCAGTTCAGAGTAGATACACGGCAGAAATCCTTCCGTGTGAGGGTGGGCAGGCCCTGGCACAGGGTGCCCAGAGCAGCTGTGGCTGCCCCTGGATCCCTGGCAGTGTCCAAGGCCAGGCTGGACACTGGGGCTTGGAGCAGCCTGGGACAGTGGAAGGTGTCCCTGCCCTTGGCAGGGGTGGCACTGGAGGGGCTTTAAGGTCCCTTCCCACCAAGGCCTCGTCTTCCTTTGCCTTCAGTGTCTGCCTCAGAGTTTGTACCCAAACCAAAGTGAGGTTGATGTCACCTTCTCTAAACTGGGAGAACAGATCACTCCAAGCTGTGGGGAGATGGAGAGGCTGTAGGATGGAGAGGGTGCAGCCCTGCAGACGCCGAGCTGTGGGGTTGCTGCTTTTCCTCGTTGTTGCTGCGGACACAGCTCAAGGTGGGTCTGAGAGAGACAAACTCTGCTTTTGGGGGTTTGTGTTGATGAGGAGGGGAGGGGAGGTCACTGCTCTGCTTCTTGTAACTGCTGTGGCAGAGCCAGGAGCCCAAGGCAGGACAAGGGCAAAGCAAACCTCTCCGAGCTCTTGGGTTCTCTTCATTCCCAGATATTCTGATTCCTGCCCAAGTCCAAGTTCATTGTGCTGTGCAGGATGCGAGTTTAATCAGGTTTTAGTGCTGGTTTAGCTGAGTGTTTCTAGGGCTTGAGGATGAAGCCAAATGCTCTGCATTGAGAAAGTGATGGATGTTCAGCACAAGATTCTCTTCAGGAACTGGCACGAAAAGTGCTTGCTGAAGCCGAGGGAGGAGCAATTCACAGCTTGGCTGGAAGAGGGAGAAGTGCTCACTGCTGGTCTGTCACTTCATCCTCATGAGTGAGTGTGGGAGCTCCCGAGATCAGCCAGGCTGCAATTTCAGATAGTTTAGATGGGCTGGCCTTGAAAAATTCATATTTTGGTGCCTGGAACAAAAGCTGAAGGTGGCAGGAAGTGGCAGCAGTAGCAGGGAACTGAAGTGACACCACCCTGAGCTCAGAACTAATTTTGGTTGTGACCTTGAGCAGTCCCTGGGCCACACCAGAGCTTTTTGTGTCACCTGCTTTGGGAGGTTCTTCCTTGCCCGTGGAGAA
Organism: Coloeus monedula; assembly: GCF_965178545.1. Lineage (NCBI taxonomy): Eukaryota > Metazoa > Chordata > Aves > Passeriformes > Corvidae > Coloeus > Coloeus monedula. The sequence goes on from NW_028120421.1 coordinate 29,825, forward strand.
GTTGGGTCTGGCACAGGTCTGCTGTGGAGCACCTGTGCCACCACCTTTAAAGAGCCACACTGGAGGTGTCAGTGAGCCCCTCAGTGCCTGCCCAGCCTAGAGCAGGGCTGGGAGGGCAGGGGGCTCAGGGAGTGCTCATTCCTGGTGGTGTTGGAGCTCTGAGCCCAGCCCTGAGCTGGGTTTGTGGCTCTGAGGGCACGGGGAGTGTCCGGAGCAGGCCTGGCCTGGGCAGAGTAGGAACTCCTGGAGTAACTCCTGAGTAAGCCACACCTTCCACGCGAGAGGGAGGCACTCCCAGAGTCAGGTGCTGTCTCCTCAGAGGTGCTTTGGGGTTTAATTCTGTTCTCACTGTGACTCCTCTCACCTGGGAGCCCTGTGGTTACCTCCAGAGGGTCTGAGGCCTTAGGGATGTAAATATGGACAGGAGGGGTTGGAATCTGCCTATCAGGGAATCCTCCCCTTGCCCAGAGGAGAGTGTGCAGAACTCTTCTGTGTGATGATAATGTTTTCATACTTTAGGTGTGAAAATAAAAAATGGGAGAAATCTCGTTTTTCTGGCAGCACGCAAAGAACTTTCTTCTGTGTCACCACTAAAACTCTGTGAGGGGATGAATACCTGGGAATCTGAAAGAGACATAGCTGGAAAGCATCAATATGAATGGATTTTTCTGCTTCTTTTTGCACTTGAAAGAAAGGTGAAAGTTACAGGCTGAGTCAAGCTTTTACCCTTTATTTCAATCAATTCAGTTATTGCTAAATATGGCTACACACAGGTAGCCCAGGTGACAGAGCTGCCTCCAGCTGCTCCTTGGCCCCAGTGTCCCACGCGGGATGCTTGAGTTATCCACTGAGAGCCCCCTTGAGACTGGAGCACAGGTAAATCTGCCTGTCTGAAGGGCAGGATTGTGTCCTAAGTCCCTCCTCATTCCTTCCTTTCCTCAGGCCCCACCATTGTGGCTTGGGTGGCAGTGGCACATTGGAAAGGCCTGGGGGTGCCAGCTGGGGTGAGAGCTCGGGGTGCCAGCCCAGGCTCCACCAGCACTTGGCCCACACTGGGGCACAAATTGAGAGATGAACTCTTGGAAGCTTGTCCTGAGGAGGATGAATGGTACCTGCTGGTGAAATTCGGTGCTTTCATGGAGCTGTGATAAACCCCAAAGTCTTAGACTGCCAACCTACAGCCTCTGCACTGTCACATTCCCCAGTTGCATTTTGTATTGGAATTTTACCTGCTCCCACCTGCGTCCTCCTGCTGGCAGTGCCAGCAGCCCACGTGCTGCCTCTCCTGAGAGCAAGTTCCTGCCTGTTTCCTCTCCCAGCCCCAGCTCTTGCTTCCCTCTGGCAGAGGCAGCTTTAGGTGCAATATCCTGATGTTTCTGTGAGTGGGTTTTGGAATAAACCTACACACGGGATGTCCATGGGTTGCTGCTATGGATTCTGTGAAAGGTGATCAGGAAAAGCAAGTTCAGAGTTACTCAGGGGATCCTCTGATTCCTGCCCATCTCACGGAGCTGCTCAGGGTGAAACTACTACTCCCATGCTTTTTATTTTGCTCCTCTTAGTGCTGGTTTTTCCCCAGGTAAGTCAGTGCTGGAGCAGCCCTTGTGGGTTTATCTGTGATGAGCAGTGGTTGTGTCTGCACACGGAGATAGCAGATTCCAGCTGTAGTGTGCAAACGTCGGTGCTTTGTGCCTTAGTGCACAGCCACATTTGTCAGCTGACAGGGCTGATGCGATGAGAAAACCTCGCACTCTCCAATAACCTGAGCACAGGCACTTCCTGCGTTGTTACATTTAACCAAAGCTCTGATAAAAAGTACTACATTAATTTTTCTAATGGAGACGAAATTCCGCATTATCATCATTTACGTTTTTGGATAGTCTTTGATTGACTCTGGTGGGAAGGGAGGTGAATCAGTATCTTGTACTTTAGGGAAAGATCTAGGGGAGAATTGAATTGTACTTCCTTGGAATTCACATCACCCGCCCTTAGTCGGAGATGTTGATCTTGAGAACAACAAGCAGAGAACAGCCCAGGAAGGGCTGAACATGACAAAACAGTGCAGAGCATAAAGAAATCCTCTTTGCTGTGTTCATCATTCTGTCTTCATCTTGGATTGTTTCCACCCTTCTCCTCCACCTGGAAGTCACAAGCATCCTGCAGTGGCAGGTACTCTGGGTTCTTCTGCCAGGAGTAGTCTAAGAACAGCTTTTGCTGGGAGCAGCTCTGACCTTGCTGAAATCACTGCTGAAGCCTCCCCTGACTCTTGCAGTGCCAGAATTTCAGGGTGCCAGTGGTGAGGCAGGGACTGAGCCTGGTTCATTGTCCCCAGAGCTCGGGTAGTACAGGACAGTCAGGCCAGTAAAGCCCCTGCTCAGGGCTGGGAACGAGATCCTGGCCGGCTTTCCCTCTCTGCCCCTCTCTGCAGTCCTGCTGGGCTATGTCATGCTACTATGTTACAGCATTGTTCCATGTCTTTTTTTTTTTTTTTGGAAGTAATGCCGGATATTGGCAGTCAGGGGCGATGGAGCGAGGTGAGCAGTGACCGGTGGACAGAATGAGTTGTTACGGCCTCGGTCTCAATTTTTGGAGCAGCTCTAAGCATCCGTTGTTGTTTGTGTGTTTTAGGTGGTCCACTTGCAGGATGTCCTGGCCCTGGATGCTGGAGGGTGCAAGCCTAAGGTATAGGTGTGGTGTACTTCAGTCAGAGCAGGGAGGCTGTGGTTTCACAGTCTCTCAGCACATTTCGTGTGTTTTTGCTTTGCTTCTCTGCAGGTGCTGCTGCTGCCCTGGGCGTGCCAAGGGCCAGAGGCGAGCAGGTGAGTTGGCATTTAGGTGGGGTGGCTGATAGGCCAGCGGTCTATGGCAGCGTGCTGAGCGTGTCCCTTTTCATTGTGCAGGTTTGTCCTGGCCACCTCCAGAGTCAGATCAGGATTTGAGGTGAGCCGGGGCAGTGGTGTGGAGTAGCCCGGGGATGCTCTTCTGGAGGGCAACAGTGACGTTTTCTGTTTTGTTGTCTTAGGTACCGTGAGCAGGTGTGGAGCTGAAGTTTGGAGGGAGCAGGTAAGCGCTGAGCCTCGGCAGTTTCGAGGGAGGGGGCCTTGCGGAAGGGGTCTCTTTTGGCGTGTGTTGTCAGAGGCTGAATTTTCTCCTTGTTCTCCGTCTTTCGCAGCTGCCAAAGCGGACCGTGGGGAACGTGTTGACATCTGAGGTGCTGATGCATTTTTTCTGCCAAGGATGGATTTTGTCCGTTTGTCTTCAGAAAGCTAAGTGTTGGAAGCGGTGGTTGGGAGAAGGGAAAGGCCTTTGGAGTTCCAGGAGGTAATTGGAAGTTAGCTTAGAGGAGAGGGCTGTTGTGGGAGGGCCCCTTGGAAGTAAAGGGAGAGGGTTTCTCCTCAGCATCACCCGAGCCTTTGCTGGGCAGGGCAGTTCCCACCCATCTCTGTCATCGGCCTTTGAGTCTCGACATCATCGTGGATCTTTTTGCCCGAGGAGCTCGCCTTCGGGTCTGGCACGATCGCCACGGTCTCCATTTCACCTACTCGCTGGCATAGCCACCCGCGGGCATCTTGGCCACTTGCTGGATGGTCAAAGGTAAGGGATCAAAGGTCGGGTTGTCAAGGAATGGGTCAAGGGGTCAAAGGTCAGGGGGTAAAAGGTCAAGGCTTGGGCTCAGGATTAGAGGTTCCAGCATGATTTTCCATGGTGGTTCCCAGTGTGGGGACACGGGGTGTGGGGTCAGTGGCGCCGGGGGCGGGCAGGAGCCCCGTGGGCAGTGGCCGGCAGCGGCGGGGACGCCTCCGTACGGTCGCGCCCCTCCAGTGCCAGCAGAAGCCCCCCTGCGCCGTGCGGTGCCCGGCCCCACTCCTTGCCCTCCCCGCCGCTGCCTTCCCGCACTCCCACCGCACCCCCTGCTCCCCTCCAGCCCAGGGAAATGCAGGAAAACACAAAATCATCGAGGTGGAACAGTCACCAGAGCTGCCCGAGCCATCCCCCCGCCTGAAGGCAACAGCTGCCCAGAGCCAGGGGCACCCAGCAGGATGCAGCTCCTCTTTCCCAGGAGCTGGAGGCAGGGGGAGCAGGGAGAATTTCAGCTCCCAGCAGCTTTCTGTGAGTGCTGGATGGACTCTGGGCTGAGCCAGGTGGGAGGTGTGGGTGGTGTTCATGTCCCCAGGAGCTGCTCAAATCCACCTTAAACTCCTGGAATGGTCTGTGCTGGCAAGAACCTTACAGACCATCCTGTTCAGCCCCTTGCCATGGTCAGGGACACCTTCCTGGGGTGTCTGTGCCAGAGTGGTGGAATGGGCAGGACTTTCTCCCTGAGCCCAGTCCCGGGCAAGATTGGGGTTCCCATGGGAAGAAGCCTGTGAGCTGCATTTCCGGAGCTGGGAGCCTTCATGCCCGGGAGTATTTCCAGTACTGCTCTTTGGCTTTTTCCATAACTGGGCATGATGTTTCTCCCCAGAGCAAGGTGGTTTTCCCTGGATTGTTGGGGTAAGACACTGGCTGTTTGACAGCTCTGTTGTCTCTTTGTCCTGAATGGAAGAGTGAGGAACGGGGGATGCTCCCGACTGTCCCAGGGATGTGGGAACAGCCCAGTTCCAGTGAGGAATGTGACGCCCAGCTCGTGGCGTGTGCCCTGAGATGGTCTTTGCTGTTGTTTTGTCCTTAGAGCCTGTTGGAGTGCTGGCCTGGATTTGGGAGGAGCCAAGTAGCCTGGAGCAGTGAGGTTTTTCCTGTCAGAAATCCATGCTGGGGATGTTTTCCCTGGCTGTCCCAAGGGGAAGGAACAGCTCTGGAGTTTTTGCAGCCACAGGCTGGGGATGCATCCCCTGAAAACCAGTTCAGGATCGTTCATCTGACTCTGTCCCTGACCTGTGGCTTCCAGGGAGCCTTCTGGTCTTCTGGGTATTCCCAGGAGAGGATATTCCACCACCTGACTTTTAAGCCAGGAATTCCAAACCCAGTAAGTTGGTCACATTCTATGGGAGCTGCCCCAATGGTGGGATGGCAGAGGGCACACCCCACGCTGCTGTTTGGGACATTCCTGACTGGAACGGGAGCCAGCTGGGCATTTTGGAGCACTGAGGCCACCAGGGCAGCCTTGAGTGGCATTCCCAGGCAATGCTGAGGCATCCCATGCCTGTGGCAACACATGCCTGATGTGGAGCAGAGAGAGGAAGGGAGAAATTCTGAGTTGATGGGAGGAATGGAATTGGGCTTTCCAGAATGGAATTGGTATAGGTGCTGATGGTATCATGGAATCATGGGGTGGCTTGGAAGGGACACAAAGACCCTCTGGGCTCTGTTATCCCATCCCGTGGCAAAGAACACGTCCAAAACTGCCTCCTCACCCCCATGGAATGGCAGTGGGTGTTGGGAGCTCTGGCTGGAGCACCTGGAGACCAGGTAAGAATAGCAGTGGCATTGTTTTGGCTGCTGCTGGATGTGGTTTTCTCTTGTCAAGATGTTCCTCTGATTGATGTTTTCACAGTAGCTTGCTAGGCCTCATTTGAGGATAATTCCAAGAATTTGGAAGTTGTTGGAAAAGAATGAGGAAAAAAGGTGAACCTGATCCATTTCTAGTAATTCTGAACTTCTCTTGCAGCACCGTTCCAGGGGAAAGCTGGTGAAAGGATAAAGATGCAGAGGAACAAGTGTTGTAAACCCCCCTGCTTCCCTGACAAAGCAAACCTTTCTGCAATCCCAGTAAATCTCTTGGAGAAACTGTGAGATCATAAGGTTTCCTAGGAAAGGAAAACTAAGGACAGAGATGAGGAAATAGGCTTCCAATTAACAATGATTTGATGGAGGTAGGAATGATTCCTGTATGTTTGATGCACCCCTTTTTATTCCTGGGATAATTTTAAATGATTTCTTTAAAAAATCATTTCGATTTGGGAATTCAGATTAGAGAGGAAACGATGCAAAATAAATGCAGGGAGAGATCACAGAATCATCCTGGAATGGCAGAATAGTTTGGGTGGGAAGGGACCTTAAGGATCACCTCATTCCATCCCCAGGGTGCTCCAAGCTGCGGCCAGCCTGGCCTTGAACACTTCCAGGGATGGGGCAGCCACGATTTCCCTGGGTTTACGGGCACAAGAGGAAATTTCCAGCAGGAACTGAGGGGTTTCCCTTGCTCTGCCTGGCCCTAGCAGGGCTTTGGGAGGCAGAGGCTGTGGGAACAGGAGCTTTGTCCACTGCCTTGGGGGAGTCTCTGATGTCCCAAAACCCAGCAGAGCAAGTGGTTGTGGTTTAACATCCCGTTCAAAGGAGATGCCAGGCCAGGAACGGGAATGGACTGCAGAGCAGGGATGGTGGCCAGCAGAGGGGTGAGTGTCCAGGGGGTCCCAGCAGTCCATCCCTGCTGCCCAGGTTTGGGATGAGCAGGCTGGTGAGTGTCCCTGTGCTTGCTCTGCAGGATGAGGAAGCCAGGCCTGCTGAGGAGGAAGATGAGGAAGTGTGTGAGGATGGAGACAGCGGCCACCAAAGGCTGGGGAAGGCACAGATCCAGGTAGGAGACGTTGCCTTGCGAGGAGAGGGACTTGTCTGTCCCGTTGGAATTTGGGGCGTGAGGCCAGTGGAACAAAGGCTTTGATTCCATTCTCTTACTCGGGTTTTCACGTGCCTTAAGAGAGCTTTGTGAAAATGTCATTATCCCTGATTGAGTCTCTGAAAAACAGGGATTGAAGCTTTCAGAAGGGGCCCAACCCTGCCTGCATGTATCCAAGTGCAGCCCCCACTCCCTGTTTTTGTGTACAGCTGGGATGAGACCTCAGCTGCTGTTACTTGCCAGCTCACAAGTTGTGTAGCTCAGAGCCTCAGCCATGAAGGGCCAGGCTGTGTTTAAAACAGCCCAAGGTGCCAGAGAGCTGGAGTCATTTCCTAGCAGGTAACTTGACTTGGAAGCTGCATTCTAAAATTTGTCCACATTTAATTGATGTCCCACATGGAGACACCTAAAGAAGCAGAGGTGGGGTGTTCCTAAGAAAAGAGCATCTAAATTCTTTGGTGGTAGAGGGCTTAAAGTCTGAGTGGAGGTGCCTTTAGGACACTTCCATTCCAGTATCTGAATGGAATTTAAATGAGGTAGCCAAATCCTGACAAGCTTGTATGAACTCCAAAGCCTCTGCAAGTGGTTTACAGCCAGGGAAGGAGATAAGAGTCTGGAGTCTCTCCCCAAAACCTGGCTGCTGGTTTCTTTGGCCAGGCATAGGAATAATTGCGTATTCCCTGGGGCTCTCCTTATGGGGAGAGGTTTACTTATGTGCCCTGGGTTTATTCAGTGCATCTTCAAAGTGATGGAAACTGATTGCGTTGAAATGCCAGGGGTGCCAAATGTTTTCCCCAGCCAGAGCTCGGAGCCAGCCCAGTGGGAAGGGGTTTAGTGGCCATTTTCCCGCTCCCTCGGGGCAGCAGCACTGGAGCACTCGCAGCCACCCGTGCCCGAGGTGCCGAGTACTGGCAGGAGGCAAAGCCAGGGACTGGGCAGGAGGAGCTTGCAGTGCTCCTGGAATCGCAGAGCTGGAGCTGTGGGTTAGAACTGCCAGGAGCTGCTGCCTCACTCAAACCTTGTTTAAAGCTCAGCATCCCTCCTGCTCCCTTGGAATGATTGTTGCTTCTGTTGTTGCTCTTTCCCGATCCATTATGATTATTATTGTAAATTCCCACTCCATTTCTTCCATAGCCCTTTGCTTCCCAGAGGTGGTGCTTTAGGCAAGCCCCTCCAGCCTGGGAAGGGGCTTTTGGCTCCAGACTCAGTCCCAGTCCCCATGAGCAGCTGGAGCTGTGCTGTCCCCAGCAGGTGCCTTTCCTTCCTTCCCTGCTGCACTTTGGCTTTTTGAGGGCTCTCTAGGGGGCTGAGGGGGAAGTTCTTTGTCATTCCAGGGCAGCATAAGCCCTGATCCCACTAAAAGCAGGAGGAATCATTCCATCCTTGGTTTTGGATACACCTTTGGTGTTTTCTCTCTTTTGCTGACATTGTGTGGTGAAGCAGCAGCTCCCTGGAATAATTTTTAGTTGTAAAACAATGAATTCCCTGCTGGAATCCCAGTCCCAGCCCCCCAGATCAAGGTGCAGTTTAAGGCCTTACACCCTGACCAGGACAAGTTCCTGTCCTTAGACATGGAAAACAGGGGAAAACTCAGACTGGATTGGAGCCAGCATCCAGAATGGGGAGAGTGAGGCAGCGTGCTTGGCCCAGGCTGGGGCTGGTACAGGGGGTGTTCCCTGTAGGATGACACCTGTTTGGAGCAGATCCTTCTCTTCCTTTGTCCAAAGTCCAATGGCAAAGGACTGAAGAACCCACAAGTGGGGCCTGGAAGGAAAACGATTCTGTTAAAATTAGGCAAAGAATGCACTAAGAAAAAATGGACATCCTTTTTAGGTATGAAAGTAAGTAGGGGAAAAATGTTGAAAAAGAGCTCTTTTATTTGGTGCCACCTCTCATTGTTTTATGGATAAAACCCTCTAGTGAGCAATCAGAACAGGAGTGGGAAAGCCAGGAGCCTTTGACTTCCACAGTGGACTTAATTGCCATGCTTAATTTCAACAATTTCTTCTCTCTCTCAGGACAGGAAGCCCCACTTAACTTGTCCCATCTTTGCCAAAAGCTTTGGTGTTTGAGCAGCCAAACCCAAGGGGCTCTGGCCCCACCAGCCTGTACTGGAGGGCCCCTGGTCCTGCCTGTGGTGTGGGATGAATCCCCAATTGTCCCCAGAGGGGGCTGCCCTGGTCCCTGCAGTGCCCAGCACCTGAGACACAGAGAGAGCCCTGTCCAAAGGGGCTCCTTGTCAGGAATGTGGCAGCAGCCCCAGGAGCAGGCTGGAGGTGAGAACTGGGGCTGTGTTTGAGACTGACCAGCTCAGCTCAGTGTTTACCTGTGGGGGGAGTTTGGCCCCCCACACTGAGTTGAAGCTGGATCAGGGTGACAGATGCTGCATTTTGGGCACCCTGAGAGTTTCTCTCCCCCTTGGAGATTTCCTGCGGGGATGGGGCAGAGCAGGGAGCAGAATTAACCCTGCACCTCCCGTGGGCACTGCTGGCCTTTGTCTCTCTGCTGTGCCATCAGCCTGTGGGAATTTGCTGCTGCTGCTGCCACCCCACCTGGGGGCTGCGTGCTCCTGGCAGCCCTTCCCAGCCCCACACCCGAGCTCCAGCGCTGCCTCCAGGCTGTGTTGGGAGAGTTTGCTGGGAATGTGCCTCATCCCTGGGAGTATCCTTTCCTTCCAGAGTGGCTGGATGGAGCTTCTGGGCTTGTCAGCTTCAGAGTTTGCTTGCAAAAGTCACTGCAGGGAAGAATGACAAGGAGGTTTGTCAGAGTGCTGCTGTCAGACCCCACCTGCCAGTCTGTGCTTTGGCTTGGAGGTTGTTGTGTATTGGCCCTGCAGGGAATGAATGTCCCCTTCCCACCTCAGCCCAGCAGATCCCAAGGGCTCTTCCTGGAGTACTTACTCTTTGCTTCCCTTTGGGATAACTTAATCTGCACCCTTCCAGGAGCAATTCCTTGGCTTCTCCTGGAGAAAACCCCATGGCAGAGGCAGTCTGCAAAGGAGCCCAGAGCTGTGCTTGGAGCAGGGAGTGCTGAGAGCTGCGTGTGCCTCTGCTGCCCCAGGCTGGCAATATCCCCATGGAACAGACTGGGCAAATGGCATTAGAGGGAGCACAATCCCTTCCTGGAAGAGGTTTTCTCCTCTGCAGATCAGGCACGGGGCAGGAAGGGAACTTTGGAGATCAGCTGCTTTCCCCCAGAAAGCATCACTCACACCAGCATGGATGACATGACCTGTGCCCAGCGCTCACCATGCACCCGGCCAGAATCAAGAGCAAAGGTGGGTTTGGGTGTGAGCACTTGAAATAACTTTGAAAGAGAAGCAATCACCTTTTGCTGCTTCTTTCTTTCTTGCAGATGCTGGGATTGCCTCTGGGCACATGGGCTGAGCTCTCCCTGCAGGGAACTGTCAGGCCTTAACAGCTGTGAGGTTGTGTTCTTCTCAGTGGGGAACTGGAAATAATTATTAATTAATTGCAGAAATGTTTTCTGAACCTTTCCCCTTTCCTGGTAGATCTTCTCTCTCTGCCTCTGAATTTACAGCTGTTCCCTGGTGTCATTGGCCCTGCCTGAATTCCTTGCAGCTCCTCACTGGGAAAACCTGGGATGACTTTGAGGGGACAGAGGAGACATTTTCAGCTGAAAACCTGGGGTGACTGAGAGGGGACACAAGAATTGTTTGTGTAGGAAAATGGGAGGTGATGTCAAGCAGAGCAAGGTGGCATTTTTGAGGGAAAAGCTGAGGTGATGTTTAGGGGAAAGAATGCACATTTTTGGGGCAGAAAAGAGTTAATATTGTACAGGAAGGAAAAACTGGGGGGTAAAACTTGATGTAATCTGTAGGGGACAGAATGAATATTTTGGAGCAAAAATGAGGTACTCAGTAGTAGACAAAGAAGGAAAATTTTGGAGGCCAAACTTGACAAAGTCTCAAGAGCAGAGAATGAACACTTGGAGGGAAAAAGGAGGTGATGAATACTGAGCATGTGGGGAAAATTTGGGGGCTAAATCTGAGCTAATCTCTAGGGGAGAGCATGAACACACTGAGGTAACATGAGGGAATCAGTTGTGGGCAGATAGGGAAACTTGTGTAAAAATAATATTAAATAAGCTGTAGAAAGAACATTTTGAGGTAAAAATGAGGTAAGCAGTAGTAGACAGATGGAAAACTTTGGGGGTAAATCTTGATAGAAGCTACATGGTAGAAAGGAAATAAATATTGAAGGAAGAATGAGGGAATCAGTAGTGGACAGGTAGGGGAATTTTGGGGGGTCAAACTTGAAATGATCTAAAGGTTGAGAATGAATCTTTTTTGGTAAAAATGAGGTAATAAGTTGTGGACAGTTAAGGAAAATTTTGGGGGTTAAACTTGAGGTAATCTCTAGGGAGAGTGTGACCACTGACATGAACTGAGGCAATCACTGGGGCTAGGCAAGGAAATTTGGGGTGTAAAACTTGGGAAGATCTGTAGGGCAAAGAATGAACATATTGAGGAAGCGATGAGGTGATCAGTAGTCAAGATGAGGTAGAATGTGGGGGGCAAACCCTGAGGTAATTATGTAGGAACCATAAGTGGTTTTGAGAAAAAATCTGACCTAATTTGTAGGGGACAGAATGAACATTTTGGGGGTAAGACAGACATAACCTGTGTGGTTTGGGTTTTAAAATCTAGTCAGTGCACAGGGGACAAAATAGACATTTTGGTAATAAAATCCGAGTTCATCAGTAGAAGAAAGAACTCATGTTTTGAGGTAAAAAGGAGGTGATCAGAACTGGGCAGGTAGGGAAAACTGAGGGGGTAAAATGTGAGGTCATCTCTAGGAGAGAGCAGGAGCATCCTGAGGTAAACGGAGGGAATTGCTGTGGACAGGTGGGTAAATCTGGCAGGTAAAACTTGAGGGAATCTCCATGGTAGAAAATGAGTATTTGGAGGTAAAAATAAAGTACTCAGTCAGTGGTGGAGATGTACGGAAAATGTTGGAGGTAAAATCTGAGGTGATCTGTAGCAGAGAGAATGCACTTGATGGGGTAAACTGAGGTAATCACTTATGGACAGGTAGGGAAGTTCAGAGGGGTAAAAATTGAAAGCATCTGTAGGGCAAAGAATGAAAAGATTGAGGTGGAAATGAGGAAAGAGGTAGTGGACAGGTGGGGAAAGTTTTGGGGGCAAATCTTGTGGTAATCTCCAGAGCAGAGAAAGAATGCTTCCTTGTAAAAAATGAGGAACTCAGAAGGAGGCAGATGGGGACATTTTGGGGGTAAAATCTCAGGTCATCTCAAGGTGAGGGAAGGACTATTTGGAGGTCAACTCAGCACTCACTGTGTCTTCCTTCCTTGGCATCAGCTGGCAGGGAAGGGAGAAGAGGCCTCAGGCTGGAGAGGGGCAGGAGAAAGGCACTGTGGGCAAAGGCACCTCCCTGGCATCCCCAGGGTACCTGTGGGGAACACAGCGGACACTTTGGGAGCAAAGGGAGGTGATGGCATTGTCCCTTTGGGGGATGCTGGCATTTAGATCATTCCATCCATTTGCCTGCTGACATTTCCCAGCCCAGGGGCTTTGGCTGCCAGGGCAGCACAAAGACTGTTCCCTGGGTGGTGCGCAGATTTGGGGGTTGGCTTTGCTAGTTCAGATGAATTCTACCCAAAGCCCTGAATTCCCTGCTGAATTGCCACTGGCATAGCCTCCCAGCGCCTCCTGGAGCATGGATATTCCCATGCAGAGCTGCCTATTTAACACCAGCTGTGTCAAGACCCAGCAGAGCTTCCAGGGAAGCTCAGCAGGGTCAGGGCAGGGACAGCTTCATGTTCCATAGAATTTGCTGTTTGTAACCCTCATCCCCCAGCCCCCCCCCCAATGTCCCTGGGGGCACCTGACAGAGTTCCCTGGAATTCAGCTGCCTGCACCCCCCGAGCTGGGGCTCCAGGTGATATTTGAAAGCAGGAACAGGCACTGGCTGGACACGCTCCCAGCCCGTGCTGAGGCAGCCCCTGTGCCCACGGGAGGACTTCTCTCCCTGCAGGAGCTGATTTCATTCCAGAGCCTCAGGAGTGGCCTCTGCAAGTTCTTTTCCTTCAGGAAAGGGATGCACATCCCTGCCTTCAGGGCACCTGCAGTGGGAGCCACCTGGGAAAGCTTTCCATCAGTTGTGCAGTTCCAGCTGGCTCCCCAAAAACTCCCAACTCAATCCAAAGAGATTTCTCTGACTCTGACCTTTCATTTGAAGGCATCTCTGAGGGCATTGCTTGGCATTTCATTGCTGTGGGCGAAGCTTGCCTTGGCCTTAACACTGCTGAGGGATGATGGCCTCAGGCTTGAAGGGAAGGCATTTTGGGTGGCTGGGACATAGCTGGCAGGTGTGTGGGAGGTCAGCACTGGGAATTGCTGTCTGAGCCCCTCTGCAAACAGCCCATTCTGACATTCCGCAGTGCCAGCTGTTCCTTGGGGCATTTTTGGGGTGTCAGTGGGGTCTGTCGGGACTGAAGCATCTCTGGGTGCCTGTTCAGAGCAGCCCCTGGCCGAGGGGCTGCGGGCAGCCCTTTATCCATGTCCATCCCAGCGCTGCCCGGGCAGCCCAGTGCCCGTTCCAGGGATGTGTGTTTGGCACACTGCGTGCCACGGGCAGGACACTGCAGGCACAGCTCCTCTCTGCAAATCCAAAGCACAAGAGCTGCTGCTTCCCTTCCTGGGCCTCCTGGCCTTCTCCTTCCCCCCATTCCCTGCCAGCTGGGACACACGGAAGGAGCACCAAGGAACACTCCTGGCAGTGAGCAGGAGTCGCTGAGAGCTCTGTGCAGCTCTGGGCCACAAAAGCTGGCCCTGCCTCAGCAGCCCCTGGGATTTTGGGCTGTGAACACTCACCTGTGGGAAAGGCCCCTCTGCAGGCAGGAGCAGCCCTGACCCTCTCCAGAAGAGCTTTGGCTGTGGAGCAAGTGAACCCTCAGGACTTGCCTTGCTCATTTCTCCCTGGAAAGGGCCATGGAACAAGCACCTTTACAGCTGTTGGGTAAATCCTGGAAAGGGCAGGAAATCAGGGTTATGGGAAGAGTTCAGTGCTGTCACACAACTGCTCACCTGTGTTGTTGCATGATCAGGTGCTGGCCATGGAGCTCTGCCCTATGGCAATTACAGGGGCTGGTGTGGCAAGCAGCATTAGCATAAAAGAAGGAGTTGTATTTGCATAGGAATGATCTTGCTGGCACTTGGCATTCCTATCCCAGGCAGGACATTGCCAGGAGCTGAGATTGGCTTGGCTGGAGCAGGGTGCTGAGAGTGCCCAGGTGTGGGTTCAGTGGCCAGAGGAGCCATTCACATAAGGGTTCGACTTGGTGGTCCTTGTGTACCTATTGCCACTCAGGATCTCCTGTACTCTGGAAACAAAGAAGAAACATTTTTCCCTGGCCTTTTAAAGCCAGAGGTTTTTGCAGTGGAGCGTGCAAGCCGCAGAGAAAGCGGGGGGGAGGAAGGAGAGCATCAGGTCTCAAGCGGCAGTTGTGGGATGAGCGGCTCAAGCAGCAGCGAGCCCCGGCGAGGCCCCGGTCCCGCAGCGGGCGCAGTCAGAGCAGGAGCGGCAGCAGCGGCCTCGGCGCCAGCGGCCGGGCCGGGGGAGCGGCTCGTCCCGCTGCAGCCGCGCTGGTTGGGCGGGGCCGCGGCGGGCGGGAGGCCCCCGGGGGAGCGGCCCGGGGCAGGGGGAGCGGCGGCCTCGGCAGTGCCGGGGCTGGGGGAGCTCCGCGTCCCCGCGGGGGCTGCGGGCGGGGCCGGGCCGGGAGCGCCGGCGCTCCGGTTGCGCCAGGGGGCGCCCCACAGGGCGGGCGGCGCTGAGGGAGCGGCGGCCTCGGGGGGGGCCGGGGCGGGCACGGGCGGTCCCCGCGGCCCGGCCGCTTCCAGGCGCGATCCAGCGCCTGCTGCGGGGAAGCGCCGCCCTCCCGGCGGGCCCGGCACCGGCACGGCCCCGGCTCCCCACGGCCGCAGCGGGAGCGTAGCCGGAGCTCCGGCGGGAGCCCAGCCCCGCGCTGGCCGCAGCCGGAGCGGCAGCGCCGGGCTCGGCGCCAGCGCCAATCCCGGAGCGGCACTTGCCAGCCGCGGCGATCCCGATGCCTAATGCCATCCCCCATCCCACCTCAGTTCTCCGAGCCCGGCAGCCGCACCCCGCCCGCCGAGAGACAAGCGGCTCGGCCCGGGACCCCCAACAGACACCGACAGGACCCAGCCCCGAATCCCAGGGCCCGGGTCCCGTTCCCACCTCAGCGCCTCGGGCTCGGCGCAGCGCCGGGAGTAGCCCCCGGTGCCGGGCTCCGCACAGCGCTCCGAACGACGGTCCCGCCACAGCCCGGGAGGAGCAGGATGAGCATCCACCGCACAAAGCGGAGCGGGTGCGGATCCACCGGCATTTACGGGCGCGGGCGGGGCGGGGCGGGCCTGGCACAGGTGTGAAGGGCGGGGTCCGCACAGGTGCGCGGGGCCCCAGAGCGGCTGCGCGGGGCGGGGCCGAGGGGATTTAAGCCTCGGGAATCGGCGCCGCCGCCATTTGCTCCCTCGGCGCTCCGTGGGAACGGTTGTGGCCGGACCGGGCTCTAGATCTCTGTATTTCCATATTTCTATGTCTCTGTAGTTCTTTTCCTTTATATTTGTGTTAGTTTGTCTTCTTCTAACCCTTCTCCGTTCTCCCCCCTCTGCCTCCCCTCCCCCACCCCCTACACCCCCCCCCCTACCCCCCCCCCTCTCCCCCCTAGCCCTCCCCTCCCTCCCCCCCCGGCCCGGTCCCCCCCATCCCCCCTCCCTGTCCCCCTACACACCCCAACCCTGCCCTACCCCTCCACCCTCTCTCCCCTTCTCCACCGTTCCTTCGCCCCCATCCCGGGTCCCCCCTGCCCCCTCACCCTGCTCCCCTTCCCCTCCCAGTTCCCCCCACCTGCCCTCAATCCTCCCCCTTCGTCTGCCACCTTTCCTTCCCCCTCCACCTCCCCCTGTTCCTCTTCCCTCGTTTCCCCTCTGCACCTTGACCCCCCACTTGTGCTCCGTCCTCGTCTTCCCCCCGCCTCCTTTCCTGTCCCCCCATCCCACCTCTCCCTGCACACCCCGAACCCCCCACCTGCGCTCCTTCTTTGACCCCCTCTGCTCCCTTATTCCCATCCTCTGTCCCGTCTTTCCCCCGCAGCCGCGGGGCGCGGGGCACGGGGCGCCGGAGAATAAAGCCCAGAGGGCCGGAGCCCGGCGCCCCTGCCCTCGCCCCACACGGGCCGGGCCCGCTCGGCGGGTCCCCCGTGCAGTACAAAAACAGCGCCGGGGCTCCGGCTTTCCACACATCACACTGGGGATCCCCTCCTCAGGAGGGGTTCCCGGGGGGGTGGTGGGTTTTGGGGAGGGTGGTGGGTTGGGGTGGGCCCCCTCCTCAGGAGGGGGTCCCGGGGGGGTGGGTGGGTTTCAGGGAGGGTGGTGGGTTGGGGTGGGCCCCCTCCGGAGGAGGGGGTCCCGGGAGGGGGTTAGGGTGGGCCCCCTCCGGAGGAGGGGGTCGGGGGTCGGGGGGTGGGGCGGAGGGGGGACTTTCCCCCCGTCCAGTCCCCGCCCCCTCTCCCGGACCCCCTCCTCCGGACGGGGCTCACCCCAGCCCCCTCCCCGGGACCCCCTCCTCCGGACCGGGGCCTCGGGGGGGGGGGGGGGGGGGGGGAAGCAGAGGGGGGTCACGTCACTCTGTGGCATGAACAGACATAGAGACCACAGGCCAAACCAACAGCCCCTCCCACCCGGACCCCCCCACCCCACCCTCCCTCCCTCCGGGGCCCCGGTCCGGAGGAGGGGGTCCCGGGGAGGGGGCTGGGGTGAGCCCCGTCCGGAGGAGGGGGTCCGGGAGAGGGGGCGGGGACTGGAGGGGGGGAAAGTCCCCCCTCCGCCCCACCCCCCTCCCCCCGACCCCCTCCTCCGGAGGGGGCCCACCCTAACCCCCTCCCGGGACCCCCTCCTCCGGAGGGGGCCCACCCCAACCCACCACCCTCCCTGAAACCCACCCACCCCCCCGGGACCCCCTCCTGAGGAGGGGGCCCACCCCAACCCCAACCCACCCCCCTCCCCGAAACCCACCACCCCCCCGGGAACCCCTCCTGAGGAGGGGGCCCACCCCAACCCACCACCCTCCCCAAAACCCACCACCTCCCCCGGGAACTCCTCCTGAGGAGGGGATCCCCAGTGTGATGTGTGGAAAGCCGGAGCCCCGGCGCTGTTTTTGTACTGCACGGGGGACCCGCCGAGCGGGTCCCCCGTGCGAGGCTCCAGCGAGGGCAGGGGCGCCGGGCTCCGGCCCTCTGGGCTTTATTCTCCGGCGCCCCGAGCCCCGCGGCTGCGGGGGAAAGAGGGAACGGGGAGGGATGAGATGGGGTAGGGAGAGGAGTCGGGGTGGGTTGGGGAGAACGAGGGGGGAAGGGAAAGGTCGGGTGAGGGGGAAGGATGATGGTCAGAGGAGGAGGAAGAGAGGGGAGTCGGGTTGGGGAGCGGGGTACGGAGAGGGGAGAAAGGAGGGGTGGGGGAGAAAGGAGGCGGGGGGGGTCGGGGATGCACAGGGGAGCAGGGAGAGAGGGTGGGGGGGCGCTGGGGAGAGGGCAGGCAGGGGGCTGGGAGAGACAGGGAGGGTGTGGGGGAGAGAGAAAGAAACTGGGGGGGGTAGGAAAGAGGTGATAAGCGGGGGAAGAAGGAGGAGGATAAGGGCAGGAGAAACGGGGGGAAGAAAGACGGGGAAGAAAGAGGGGGAGCGGGGGCCTCTCCCGGGCCACGCCGGGGGAGCCCGGCCCGGCCGCAGCCTCCCCGAGCTCTGAGGGAGCAAATGGCGGCAGGGGCGATTTCGGGGGCTTAAATCACCTCGGCCCCGCCCTGCGCAGCCGCCCTGGGACCCCGCGCACCTGTGCGGACCCCGCCCCGCGCACCTGAGCCGGGCCCGGCCCCGCCCCTGAAGCCGCCCCCGGCCCCGCCCGGCCCCGCTCGGCCCCGCCCCAGAGCCCCGGCCCCGCCCGGCCCCGGGGCCCGCCCTGCCCGGCACGGGGGCGGCTCCATCGCTCGGGGCCCCGCCCCTCTCTCCCGGGCCGGGCCCGCCCCGCGCACCGGGGCCGCTCCCGGGACCCTCCCCTCCGCTGACAGACACCGCCCCGCTCGCTCCCGCTCCTTGCCACGCTCGGCAGCCACCGAGGCCGCCGCCCTCTCGGCTCAGCCGCCACCGGGCGGCAGCAGCGCCGCCCAGCTCAGCCCGGGGGCAGGCACAGAGCACAGGGAAAAGCCGGCTCCGGGCGCTCTGCAGCTCCTGCAGCCCGAGCGTCTCGGCTCCTGGGGCCAGGCGCTTGCTGCTTTCCTTCCTACAGAAAAACGCCGGCTCGTTATTCTCAAAACCTGCTGATCTCTATTCCCAGCTTCTTATATTCCTGTATGCGACAGAGTAGAGAGAGAGGGCTGGCTCATTTCAAAATGAATTTACATCTAAATCAGTAGCATTTGCCTATAGATGTAAAAATGAAGAACTTAACACGTTTTAGTATTCTGCACACAGCCCTCGCTGGGAGGAATGGTAAAAAGTTAAAAACAAATGAAATTTTAAAAGTAGAAAGTTAGAAACAAAGTTACAACGGCAGAAATTTAGAAACAAACAAAGAGGTAAAATACAAGAAACGAACACGTTTCTAAAGGTAGAAAGTTAAAAACAAACAAAGTTATAAACAAAAAAAAAATTAGAAACAAACAAAATTAGAAAGGTAGAAATTTAGAAACAAAGTCAGAAAGGCAAGTGTTGAGCCTTTGACAGGGTACCCCTCCTTCTCGGACCAGGGTGAAAGAGCAGAGGAGGCTGCTGTTCTGCTAAATTCTTTATTTCACGGTCTCACAGCTGTCTTGAAGGCAGAGTTCGAATGGGGTTACATGATACAGCCAAGCAGCAGCAGCAGGCAAAAACAGCTTCTTCTTTATGCTCCATACACTCTATTTTTTCTTATAGAAGTGTGGATTCCATTTGTTCATTGACCAGTAAGATTAACACACGATTCTAGTTTTCCTTAAACCCATCCCGGTCTAATTCTAACAGTCGTAAGCCTCACACAAGTGTCATCTGCCCTTGTTCCATAAGGAATCCCTCTACAGACAGGGAGTTGTCACCGGCCCCGTGCTCATGGGCTGCAGGGGACACCTGCACTGAGGAGGAAATGGAAATGGGAAAGAGGGAACTGCAACCTGATGGGACGCACCTCTGGCACCACACCTCCTCTTGTTCCTGCTGTCCTGGAAAGCCCCAAGTAAATCCAGTGCCTCAGACCTTGCATCCCTGAACACCAGGAGAGCCGGTGTTTTACCCAGATCCCAGTGCCCTGCACGGCTGCGCTGACACGAGCACAGGCCGATCGCTCCGCCCAGCACCATCCCTCATTTTCCTCCCACGGCTCCCCAAGCGTCCCCAAACCACCCCAGCGTGTCTGTGCCAGGGCCAGGGCCTGCCCCGAGCCCGACCAGAGGCTGTCACCCAGCCCTGCACCAGCTCCCACCACTGGGAGAGCTGGGAATGCACTGAGAGCTCGGCTCCCCGGGCTCCCCAGCACCCAAACCGGTCCTCAGACACACAGAAATGCCCAACCTGCCCCTCTGGGCACAGCCAAACACCACAATTCCATCATCCCCAAGCAACTCTGGCACTTGCCTCTTCACCTCCGCCCATTTCCAGTAGCCGGGGCTAGGACCGGGCTGTCAGAAATAGCATTCCCTAGGCAGTTCATCCCAGCGCAGAGGAGAAGAGGAGCCTGTCCCTGACCCACACCATGGGCAGGACAAGGGGGGCCCTAGCTGGCTTTGCCTACTCCAACACCACAGCTCTTGGTCCCAAAGATGGGGCGAGTTCAGTGGTTTTTCCTGTCCTGAAAGAGAGCAGAAAAGGGAAGTTAATCCCACTGTGGAATCCAAGACTCCTGCATTTCCTATTTCTGCTCTGATTGCTCACCGTGGAGTTTTAGCTATGGAAAAAAAATGGAGAATGACACCATAGCAAATAAAAAGTGCCCTTTTCCAGCATTTTTATTCCAGGCATTAAAAGGATGCTCATTTCTCTTCTAGCATTGTTTCCCTCATTTTAGGAGAACCGTTTTCATCCCAGGCCCCACTCGTCAGTTGTTCGATCCTCTGGCACTGGATTTGGACAAAAGAAGGGACGCACCTGGACTGCAGGAAATCACTGAGAGAAACCCTTCCAAAACGTGACAGAGAAAAACAACAGGAGATTCAGGAAGACACATCCCTCATTTGCACGTCTGGAACGCTTTTCTAAAGACTTCTCTGCATCTGGATGCTCTTTGCTCTTGGCTTTCTTCACAGGAATGCATTTGCTGCTAAACACGTCTCAGACCCTTACCTGATCGGGATAAGGTGGGATGGAGATGAAGACTCCCACAGGGAATAGCCAGGGAGATGCAGGGCCTGGGAACATCAAGGACGGAGAAGAGAAGGAACAGGGATTGTTTTTCTTGTTTAGAGCCAGCAGTGCTGTGAGCTTGGAGAACACACGGCACCGCAGGGATCCAGGGCAGGAGCGGGATAACTGCGGGATAAGGGGAATCTGCTCCCACTCCAGGGCTGTGCCAGTGAAGGAGGGGAATTTTTTAGTGCCTTCATTACACACAAAAACCAAACCCAGCACCACCGAGCTGGACTTTCGTGAGCCGCAAAACAAAGCGGCCCCTGGCCTTTGGCGGAACACAACCTCACCGAGTCACGGAGCCAGGGGATGACACTTGGGAATGATCCTTGCTGCTGCCTGCAGGCAAATCGGATGAGGGAGCCACAGGAGCTGCGGGGTTTCCTGCTCTTCCTGCAACGCCATCGGTCCAGACCAGGAGACCTTTCCTGGAACAGATCTTCCCTGTAAAGGGAGCTACACCAAAGCTCAAGCCCTCATTTAGAGACCCTTGGAAAAGGAAAGGTGAGAGGGGATTACCTGGAGCCCCAGGGGACCGAGGCGAAGGCAATGAAGAAGCAGACAGCAAAGTGCTTCCACTGCTTCTCACTCCAGCAAAGGGAACATCCCTGGAATTTCATGGCCAGCGTCGCTCCCAAACCCCACAGGTGAACCCACACGTACTCCAGGACTGATCTCCTTCAAACTTCCAGCAGCACAGACTCACCGGGAGGAACTGCGATCCAAGGACACACATCAGCAACCGTCTTCCCGCTTGCCCCTCTCTCCACATTTTCCCTTTCCAGCGGGATGCAGGTGCCACCCCCCAGAGGCAGGAAAACTGCCTTGCAATCCGCTACAAAACCTGCCTGGAAAGCCCAGGATGCCCGGAGCCAGCAGCCGTTTCTCCTGGAGCTCCTGCTGACAGGCATTTGAAGCCTGCTGTGCCTCACAGCTGCTTTTCTGCCAAGGGCATTCCCATCTTTTCTTTTTTAGCCCAAAGAAAGGTTTGCAAAGCTGAGTTTTGTGAGAAGCGCTTCATATTTGGATCGTTCTTAACTTGGAGTTTCCCTTGGCACCAAAATCAGGGGCTCACCTTTTGCTTGGAGCTTGGCTGAAGTCCTCAGCAATGCCAGGGAATGTGGCCATTGGAGGCTTTGGGCAGATTTGGCTCATCTGCCTTTTTAGGCCTTGTTTCTTTCTCTCAGCCTTCCCACTGGATTGTGGCCTCCGAGGAATACGTAAAATCCCATTCCATTCCTATTCTTTCGGACAATTTTTTGTACCGTCCCTGTACAAAACGAGGCCCCCTGTTCGGATGCTTTTCCCCACCGTTCCCCGGCACTTTCATCTGCCGGTGCATTCCCTGCGTTGCTTGGGCTCTTCCCAGCTCTCTGAGCTCCTTCACAAGGCAGGAGATCGATTTGGCCCAGGAACTAAACCCTCCCGAGGAATTGTCTGATGCCATCTCCGCATTTGACACCTGATCCTTGTGCTCAAAGGATCCCTCTTTCTTCCCTTCAGCCAATTCCAAGGCTCGCTGCCCCCAGCTGCGATCAGGCCCCAGCCTGATCCCTGCAGTCTTCCCTGCCGGGATCCTGCTCAGGAATCCCTGGGCTACAAATGTAAGAATTCATTCTTCCCACCCCTGCCCAGTTCCAAAGGATTTGGTGTCTGCCTTACCCGGCTGGAGCCTGCTTCCAACTCTGTTCTTGCTGCTTCTGCTGCTTTCCAGTTCCCAGGAATTCCACCGACGGAGCGACAGCGTTTTCCAGCTCCGCCAGGATTCCCTCTGCTGCGTTTGGGTGCTGGAAGGATATCAAAACCAGGCTCTCTGGGGCTTTACTATCAGGAAATTACATCCCCGGATTTGTTCATTTCCAAATATTATCTCTTCCCAACAAAGCACTGGGCATCCAAGGAATACAGAAAGTGATGGGCTGACCACTGCTTACTCCTCTGGAATGTCAGAGCTTGGAAAAAAAGGGCACTTGAGGCTTCTCCTGGTGCTGCCCGTGAGGTGTATTTTACTTGAGAGCCCCTTCCCGTGTCTTTCCCTGTATCCACCAAAAAATCCACCCCTTCATTCCCCAGCTGCTTGCTTCCTCCCTCTTTTCCTGTATCCAACAGAATTTTAACAGGTCAATAGTCCCCTCTGCAAGAGCACCTTTCATTCCAAACCTAAGAACAAACGAATCACTTCCCTTCCACCGTCCTTATTAGGATTCCACTGAGAGCAGTGGATGGAAAATGATCCTCTCCTGGTCCCTGCTGGATTCCCGGAGCAGGGATCCTTTCCCTCTTTCCCCCCACCACGGTGCCCTCCTCCCCCTCCCGCCCCACCCCACACCCTTTTCAGGCTTTGTTCCACAGCTTTTGCCTCCAGGCCTCAGATCCTTTCGTTCTCCACGAGCTCCCAGCAGCTCCACAGCCTTCCCGCTCCCATCCTGACCATTTCTCCGGGAATGGAGCTCCGCATTTCAATTGCCTTCTCTTTTCTCTGACTACTCCCACCAATCCAGAAGACCTAAAGCTGACACAAGGAACACTCGGTGCCCACAAATCCAAACCCAGACCCGGCCATCCCCAAACCAGCAACTCCCAGACAATTTGCGTTCATTCCAACCTAACACTGAGGACTCACCCAATCCTTCAAAATTCCCAAGAAATATCCTGTTGCCTTCACAGCTCCCAGGGGATTCTGCTTCGTGCTCACACGAAGGATTTGGGACTTCCCTGAAAAAACCCGTGCAGGGCACACTGGAATCCCCGATCCCGTGAATCCGGGGAGCGTTAAAAGCTCGGTCCAGCCTGGGCCCCCGGAAATTTTTGCCAAATATCCCCCAAGTCCTTGGGATAACAGAACTCTCTGGTACTGCATTTTTGGCGTTGTAAAGCCTGGAATTACTCTATTCCTAGTGCTGGGCTCTGCATATGGCCGAGAAAATCCCGGCCTCCACACAGACCCAGATTCCAAACTTTTTGATACATTTCAGCAAGCCGAGAAATTCACCTTCCCTACTTCTTCTTAAGGGCATCCTTCTCTTCCCTTACCCGGCGTGCTCTCTCCCACTGGGGGTGGGTTTTCCCCTTCCCATGCTAATTAGTCCCTACTTCTAGGAGGTTTAGGTACCTTTCTTCCCTGGGATGGATTTCTTAACACAGCTACCGAGGCTTTGGGAGTCTCCTTTATCTTCTACTTTCTGGATCCATAAATGCCACAATCCAGACGCCCAACTTCAACAAGACATCCTTTCTACCTAAAAACACACACTCTCAACTCTTAGATCTTTTAAAGTTTTACCCCCGCAAAATTCCCCTATTTTTCCACCACTGAATTCCTCAGTCCTGCTTCCAAGGATTTCTTGAATACCACGGGGCTTTTCTCAAGATTTACCCCCACGACCTTCCCTACGTGCCCACTGCTCATCACCTCATTTTTCCCTCAATGTGGTCGTTCTCCACCCCAGAGAGTTTGTCAAGTGTTGCCTCCAAAATGTTCCCCATCTCTCCACTACTCAGTTCCCCATTTTGCCTCCAAAATATTCAATCTGTCCCCTCCACATTGCATCCACTTTTACCCCCAGCGTTTTACTTCCTCTACAATATTGATTCAACCTTTTCCACCCCAAAAATGTGCATTCTCTCCCTTAAACAGCACCTCAGCTTTTCCCTCAAAAATGCCCCAGAGGGAAACTCAGATTCAGCCCCCAAACTCCCATTTGCCTACACAAACAGTTCTTGTGGCCCCTCTCAATTCCCCCAGGCTTTCAGCTCAAGGAAGAACTGGAAGCCTATTCCCTCATCTCCACCCTTGTTTTGCTTTCCTGGAAAACCTTGCGATCCCACACTTTCTCCAAGAGATCTGCTGGGACTACTGGAAGGTTTGCTCTCTCAGAGCGCCAGGGGGCTTTACAGCACTTGTTCCTCTGCATCTTTACCCTTTTATCAGCTTTCCCCTGGAACGGTGTTGTGGGAGAAGCTTGGAACTACCAGAAATGGATCACGTTCACATTTTTTCCCCACCAGTTTTTATCTGGTTTCAGATTCCTGGAATTACCCTCAAATGTGCCCTAGAACACTGCTGTGAAAGGATCAATGAGAAGAACAGCCGGAAAGCAGAAAACCACCTCCAGCAGCAGCCACAATGATCCCATTTCTCTTCTTACCTGGTCCTGCCAGAGCTCCCAACAGCCATTCCCATTCCAAAACAAGAGCTATGGAAGACATTCCTGCTGTCCGTGAGGGTGAGGCGGCAGTTCTGGATGTTCTTCGCTGTGCAATCAGACAACAAACAGAGTGTAAATGATCCTGGTGGTCCCTTCCAAGCCAAACCACCCCGTGATTCCATGCGTGGATCAGCACCTGTCCCAGCTCCATTCCAGAAACCTCCTCCCACTAACCCAGAACTTTCCTTTTTCTGCTCAACATCAGGGGTTTGCTGCCGAGTGCCCCGGGCAGGGGACGCCTCAGCCTTCCCTGGGACCGCAGCATTCCCTGGGCTGCCTCAGCATCCCCTGCGCTGCTGTTCCACGCCCATCCCGTGGTCCAGCGCCTGCGCGGGCTGCAGTGCCGGGCTCTCCCCACGAGGCGGCAGCACCGGGAGCGAGCAGCCCCGGCCGGTCCCGCTGTCTCGGGGCAGCTGCGCCTTTAACCCGCCCTGAGCCGGCGGGGCCGTGAACACAGCGGGCACAAACCCCACCGCTCCCCTTTATTTCACCCTCAGAGGCACAGGATCGCAGCATTTCCTGGGCTGCAAGGGACCCACAGGGAGCATCGAGTCCAAATCCTGGCCCTGCACCCCAAGAATCCCACCCTGTGCCCGAGAGCCTTGTCCAGACCCAAACTCTTCCCCCAAGATCCTGAAAACACAGCGGGGCTGGGAGAAGGATGACCACGGAGGATTTTTTTATACAGATCTCCTTGCACGATCGTTAAATAATATTATTAGACAGTCCATGAACGCATCCCTGTGCCGGGACAGCCACCCCTGTGCCGGAACACTCATCCCTGGGCCGGAATACCGATCCCCCGCGGCCCCCACCGTCCGCTCGGGGCTGTCCCCGTTCCCCGCTCACCTCCGAGCCCGGAGCACCCGCCCCGGTGCCCCCGGCCCGGCAGCGCTGCTCCCCGGGCTCCCCGCCATCGCCGCTCCTGGCGAAGAAGGGCGGAAGTCACCGGTACCGCACCGATGTGGCTATTCGACCTTCTCAAGATGGCGGCCGGAAATACCCCCCCTCCCCCCCGCTCCGTCTATCCGGCTGCCTGAATGCTCCCGCCTGCCCCAGGCGCCGCTGACCCCACAGTCGGTGTCCGCGTAGCGGGAAACGCCTCAGAAAATTGCGTGCAAGCGCTGGGCTGGCGTCGGCGTCGCGTTCAGGCAGCCGAATAGACGCGGGGAGGGGGGGGGGGGGGGGGGGGGGGGGGGCTTCCCTGCCGCCATATTGAGAAGGTCAGAAAACAGTGCACAAGACCGCCATCTTTAGTGTGGCAGTGACGACACTTCCGCCCTTCGCCGCCATCTTGGGTGCTGGCAGAAGCCACTTCCGGTCGAGCCGCCATCTTTAGTGTGGTACACTTAGGGCCCCCGCCGCCCCTCACAAGGGCTTCTGTCTAGTCGGCTGCCTGAATCCGGCCCGGACTCCGACGCCGGCCCCGCGCTTTCCGCGCGATTTTCCGCCGTGCTTCCCGGTGCGAGGACACGGCTGGCGGGGTCAGCCGCGCCGGAGGCGGCCGACGGCTCCGCGACCGGCGGCAGGCATCGGCAGGGACACCTCTCGCAGGGGGCCTACTGCGTCCGCCATCTTGAGTGTGGCGGAAGTGTAAACCACCTTCTGCAAGGTCCTGGCAGATAATAAAATAATAAAATCAAATAAATACTGTCATATTCTAATAAAAACGTCACTTAACGCCGTCCCGAGAGCGCGGAACTGCGCCTTCCTTTCCGAGCCGCCTCCTTGAGAGCGACACGCGGGCGACTCGATTCCGACCGTGCCCGCCCGGTGCCTCCCGCCCGGGTCGCGCTGCGACCGCGCCTCTGCTGCCCGGCAAAACCGGCCCCGCCGGGCCGCCCCCCGCGCTGTCATTCCCCGCGGTCACCGCCCCGCACGGCGCCCGCTCCTTTCCATAGCTGTGGCCCCGCTCATGCACGGCCGTGTCCCTTGGCGCTGCGAACCGCCCTTCGCCCCTCCCCTCCGCTGACACACCCGGCCCCGCTCGCTCCCGCTCCTTGCCACGCTCGGCAGCCACCGAGGCCGCCGCCCTCTCGGCTCAGCCGGCACCGGGCGGCAGCAGCGCCGGGGCGCCGTGTCGGGGGCGGCAGTGCCGCGCTCTCGCCACCAGGCGGCAGCAGCGCCGCCCAGCTCAGCCCGGGGGCAGGCACAGAGCACAGGGAAAAGCCGGCTCCGGGCGCTCTGCAGCTCCTGCAGCCCGAGCGTCTCGGCTCCTGCGGCCAGGCGCTTGCTGCTTTCCTTCCTACAGAAAAACGCCGGCTCCTTATTCTCAAAACCTGCGGATCTCTATTCCCAGCTTCTTATATTGCTGTGTATGTTAGGGTAGATAGAGAGGCTGTATTTGAAAATTAATCTAGACATAAATTAGTATGAGGCATTTCCCTTAAGTGTCCAAGGACATAGGCAGCAGCAAGGAAGGTGATGAAGCGAGTCAAGTTGAACCCCAGAGAGCTCTCAGCTCCTTGTGAAAGCTCAGACAAGCAGCAGAGAAAGAATTAATGCTCCCATATCTGGCATCTAACAGCCACAGGGCAAGTGAAAAGTTGGTTTCAGAGAATGAAGGAAATACAGAAAAAGCACTAAGTAATAAAAGGTGAGAAAAATCCATCACTCCAACAGGTAAAGGAAGGTAAACCACTTGAAGAAGCAGAGGTAGATGGAGGGAAAAAACCTCACAATTTAGAGTGTCCATGACACCCAGAGCTAAAACAAGGCCAGGGGATCTGGGAAGAGCTAAGCACATGTGCTCCAAAAAACAGCAGAAATGAAGTGAGATCTCTGAAGGGAACAAAAGAAAGAGGCAGGCTGAAGAAAACAAAAAAGTGCCTCCCCACTTTTCATTCCCTGCCCACAAAGCACTTTGGGATTTTTAATCTTGTCTCTTGTACTATGCGGTAGAAATCCAAAAATAAAGGTCAGGAGAAGCATGGTTTATTGGGAACTATCCTGCACAGCAGACAAGATATATCCTCATGCAAATGATTCCATGCAGCACTCGCATCTTCAATCGCTTCTTTTCCTCTTGCCGGGGAAGCAGAGCTGCTTTATTTACTCTAAGCAATATTTTCTCCCTTCTCCTTGGCAAAAAACAAGCTCCCATCTTGGCAATGCTCCCCAAACTACCTAATGCTCATCACCCCCCATGCTAAGGAGAGTGGAGCAGGCTAATTTATCACTTCTTATCATGATTAACTTGCCCAGCTGCCGGCTTCAAGAGCCCCAGAGTGCCTCGGGTGATACAGGATCACAGAAGGAAAAGCTCTGTTGAATGAAGCTGCTGCCACACTGGCCCTCTTTGCCTGTCAAACACATTCAGCTGCTCTTGCACTGCCCTGTGAAAACCCCCCATAAAATACAAGTGAAAATCCCTCAGCACCTGTGATAAAGCACAGCTGGGCTCTGCTCAGGGCATTTCAAACTACCGGAGGTATTTGTGACCTCCCCTTGCCAAGGCAACACCTCAGGAAAACCAAAAGTTTCTTTTCATGGACTCACAGGATGGGTTGGGTTGGAAGGGACCTTAAAGCTCATCTTGTTCCAACTCTCACCACACTCAGGACACATTCCACTAGACCACTTTGCTCCAAGCCCCATCCAAGCTGGCCTTGAACACTTCCAAGGCGGCGACAATCACAGCTTCTCTAGAACCTGTTTTGTTCCTCCCAGATCTAAAATCATACCAAACTTACCAGCCTCAGAGGTAGATTTCTATTAAATGTCTACATTTTTCTAGGACAGGAATCCAGCAAACATTGTTTGCATCTGACTTTGCAAAATGAACATCAGCTGCTGCCCACTTTTCTTATTTTTCCCCATTTGGTGGAACATTTTCATTCTGTTGTTGTTTGGAGCAGTATTTTAATATACCTGGCTGAGGCTGCTTAAAATAGCACAGCAAGATACCGGGGTGTGAGGGGTGGAAAACTGAGCTCTTGCACATCTGGTGTTTCTATTGTTGGAAGTCTTAAATCCCACCTCTCTGGTGGGACGAAATAGGTGGCACTAATCCAATTTCTAAAGTACCATGCATCACGCTGATGCGATTTTAAGACTAAAAAACAAAACAAAACAAAAAAGCCAATTTAAACAAAACCCTCTGCTCCTTTCCATTTTCTCTGTTCCACAATTTATGACAGAAGACAGGAGAGAAAGATTGTTTTGGGAACAATGTTTTCAGGACTCTAAAAAGAACATGAAAACTGCTCTGCCACACTCTCAGCTGTTACAGCCCCAAAAAGCACTGGCTGGCTCTCTTTGCTCACAGAGCCACAACTGTGGTGGGATTTCTACCCCAGGTACCAACCTAGTGACCACACCATGGGACAGTCATTTCTTGGTTTTCTCCTGGGAATAGCTACAGCACTTCCGTGTTGCAAGGCAAACTTGAGCCTCTTTTAATGAAACTGGACATGTGAAATGAGGTACACAAAGCCAAAGGCCAGCTGAACCTGTGATCTCTGAATGGGTCTTCACATTCTTCCCAGGAAGATGAATGGGAATCACTCTTTTGCCAGGGAAGCTGCATCAGCTGGGAATTTGCTTTAGAAAATGTGCTTTCTGCTCCTCTCAGAGCCAAAATTCCTACACATTTCTTCTAAGTCCTTCTTAGAGAAGGACCATGTTAAACTAAGTGACAGTGAAGCAAAATGACAATCCAGGAATAAATTTTCCTGTGCACATTATCCTTCATCCACGTGGGTGGTTTCTCACTGGCACACAGGGGTGAGGAAGGAACCCAAATGCATCACTGTACATAAAGTCACACGTGCTGAGGGGTGAACAAATCTCAGAGATACTGGAAACCTCCTCTGAAGACCCAATTCAGGGAAAGCCTGAGCTGCTTTGTGTTTCTGGGGGTGAAGAAGTTCAGGATCTTCCACAGATGCTCCGAGGCAGTAGGATTGTGCCTGAATCTCGCTCTGGAAATGCCAGTGGCTCAGCTGAGAGCTGTGGCAATGATTGACATTGCATTGAGAAGGGCCACAGTCCTGCAAGGCTCTTTCATCAGGAGCAAAGAGCGGCCTGGAGGGTGGGGAATGCTGGATCTGTAGCACCGAGTGCTCATCCTTCACCTTCATGTGGAGCTACCCCCAAAGCCGCCATGTAGCACTTTTTCTATTGCCCCTCTTGTGTATATTCTGGAGCAGCTGTTCCATGTGGCTTTTTATGGTGATCCTGTGGGAAGCAGCCATTCGCCTGCTGTGATATCCTCACAACTAAGACGAACTCCTCATTCCTTTTGGTTTTATTTGGGTTTTTTTATCTGTTTGTTTGATTGGTTTGTGTGGGTTTGTTTGTTTGGGTTTTTGTCTTTTTTGGTTGGAGTTTTTTGTTTGCTTTTTTATAAATGTCTGGTGAAGCTGGCACAGCCAAAGTCAAGAAAATGTAAACCAGGTTCGACTTTCCAGAAATTACTTTGGACTGGGTTTAGCTGCATCCCCCAGGCTCAGGATTATCAAGATATTTGCAGGTTTTGCTCTGCGCCATCAGCCTGCTCAGATTCTGCTCGGTGTTTCACAAATGGAGAAGACAATGGATGCTGTGCCAAGCTTCCTTTCAAACAGCAAAACCTGGGTCAGCATGAGAGAAAAGAAGAAGAAAAAAAGAAAATATTCATCAGTTAGAACAGAGCCAGTGTCCCACCATCTGCCCCTCCACTCTTCCTAATATTGTCTATTTCGAGACAAGCCTGGGTCTAAAGCTTCCCTCTCTCAGCTCCTGGTGCTATTTGCTACCTTGCAGCTTTGATTTCTGCTGATCTAAGTCCCTGCTGTCCATGTGGGGTTGAGAATGTTCAGCCTGGAGAACAGAAGGCCCTGGAGAGGCTTTGCTGTGGCCATGCAGGACTCGAAGGGTCCCATAGGAAAGATGGGGACAGTGTTCAATAGGGCCAGTGGCAAGAGGAGAAGCGGGGATGGCTTTTAACTGCAGGAGGTTGATTTAGGTTGGCTCTAAGGAAGCTGCTTTTTCACACTGAGAGTGCTGAGGCACTGGCCCAGGCTGTGCACAGAGGATGCGGATGCCCCATCCCTGCCAACACCCAAGGCCAGGTGGGAACAGGACTCTGAGCAAGGTGCTCTGGTAGAAGATTGCTCAAGTTGGAACAAGACGATCTTTAGCGTCCCTTCCAAGCCAGACCACTCAGGGATTCCATCATTCTGTGATGCCCGTTGTCCACTGCACGGTGACCCTGGACTCCTGTGAATTGTGACGTCACGGTCTGCATTCACACTGGAGCTCCCAGCATCCAGCAAAGAGGACAACACAACCATTGGCCCTTGTGCCTACACACCCGTCACCCTGCTTGGCCCCTGCTCCGATACTCCCGAGTGTTCCCAAAGGTCTCTTGTGCCTGGATTTTGCCGTTCATCCCTGCCAGATGCTCACATTTGTCCTGAGGAAGGTAAGGTGCCATTCCATGGAAATGGACACCACCTAAGTGCCTCTGTGGGGATGCTGTGGGACAGGGATCCCACTCCGAGGTTTTGCTACATCTGCAGGTTTCCAGAGACGAAGAGAAAGAGATGGAGGTGGATCTAAAGATTGATACAGAGGAGGAGATGGAAGTGGAGGGAGGAGAGACCGGAGAGGAAGAGATGGAGGTGGACGTGAAGGAAGAGATGGAGGAAGAGATGGAGGTGGATGCAAAGGAGGAGATGGAGGAAGAGATGGAGGTGGACATGAAGGAAGAGATGGAGGAAGAGATGGAGGTGGAAATGGAAGAATACAGTGAGGACATGGATGTGGACGGAAAAGACGAGGAGGAGGACATGGTCCTGGGATGAGGACGGACTCCAGCAGTAGGACAGGTATGTGCTCCCCACAGGCAGAGTGGGTGCCCTGCTGCCAGGCTGGGGCTGGGCTGGGTGCCCCGCTGAGGGACACGGTGCCCCGTGGGCTGGATTCTGGCAGCACAAGCAGCATCCCCAGCCTGTCCTGCCCTTGCTTTGGCTCACACAAGCCCCATGCCAGTGCCTGGGGCCTGACCCCCAGCCCCAGCCAGGCTCAGCGCTGGCAGCAGAGTCCCGCTCTGCCAGTGTGTCCCAGGCTGGGGGCACATGGAACAGCCCTCTGTGCCTGACTGCAATGACTCTGTCACTTGCTTTTTCTTCCAGGACTGATGGAGATCCAGGCCAGAGACGGCACCCTGCTGTAGATACGTTTTAGCATTTCTTATTGTCTTCTGTAAATACGTTTAATATAGTATCGATAGCTATGTTCTTGTAAATACGTTCTATAGATCGTTGTTGTTACAAAGGTTCTTACAATGTAAATATGTTCTGTAGTTCGTTTTTGTTGCTGCTCTTAGATAAATAAAGGACCTTTGTTTTTCATACCTCAGTTCTCTTGGCATTTTCTTTGGGCACAAGCCTCCATGGACCAAGACTTCCTTTGGAAACCCCCTCTGTCACCAGACTCTGGTACAAGCATAACACGAATTGATCCTCGTAGTTAAAGGCGTGACATTAATTGGCACAAATTTGTCCCTTAAGACTTTCTAGCACAGTAAATGTCAGTGCTCATAATCCCCAATTCCTAATGAAAGCTTTCAGTCTCCTCACCTGCCACGGCACCGCAGGGATCCACGGCAGGAGCGGGATAACTCCGGGATAAGGGGAATCTGCTCCCACTCCAGGGCTGTGCCAGGGAAGGAGGGGAATTTTTTAGTGCCTTCATTGCACACAAAAACCAAACCCAGCACCACCGAGCTGGACTTTCGTGAGCTGCAAAACAAAGCGGCCCCTGGCCTTTGGCGGAACACAACCTCACCGAGTCACGGAGCCAGAGGATGACACTTGGGAATGATCCTGGCTGCCTGCAGGCAAATCAGATGAGGGAGCCACAGGAGCTGTGGGGTTTCCTGCTCTTCCTGCAACGCCATCGGGCCAGACCAGGAGACCTTTCCTGGAACAGATCTTCCCTGTAAAGGGAGCTACACCAAAGCTCAAGCCCTCATTTAGAGACCCTTGGAAAAGGAAAGGTGAGAGGGGATTACCTGGAGCCCCAGGGGACCGAGGCGAAGGCGATGAAGAAGCAGACAGCAAAGTGCTTCCACTGCTTCTCACTCCAGCAAAGGGAACATCCCTGGAATTTCAGGGCCGGCGTCGCTCCCAAACCCCACAGGTGAACCCACACGTACTCCAGGACTGATCTCCTTCAAACTTCCAGCAGCACAGACTCACCGGGAGGAACTGCGATCCAAGGACACACATCAGCAACCGTCTTCCCGCTTGCCCCTCTCTCCACATTTTCCCTTTCCAGTGGGATGCAGGTGCCACCCCCCAGAGGCAGGAAAACTGCCTTGCAATCCGCTACAAAACCTGCCTGGAAAGCCCAGGATGCCCGGAGCCAGCAGCCGTTTCTCCTGGAGCTCCTGCTGACAGGCATTTGAAGCCTGCTGTGCCTCACAGCT
This sequence comes from Coloeus monedula, assembly GCF_965178545.1. Lineage (NCBI taxonomy): Eukaryota > Metazoa > Chordata > Aves > Passeriformes > Corvidae > Coloeus > Coloeus monedula. Next base: position 62,429 of record NW_028120421.1, read on the forward strand.
GCTTTTCTGCCAAGGGCATTCCCACCTTTTCTTTTTTAGCCCAAAGAAAGGTTTGCAAAGCTGAGTTTTGTGAGAAGCGCTTCATATTTGGATCATTCTTAACTTGGAGTTTCCCTTGGCACCAAAATCAGGGGCTCACCTTTTGCTTGGAGCTTGGCTGAAGTCCTCAGCAATGCCAGGGAATGTGGCCATTGGAGGCTTTGGGCAGATTTGGCTCATCTGCCTTTTTAGGCCTTGTTTCTTTCTCTCAGCCTTCCCACTGGATTGTGGCCTCCGAGGAATACGTAAAATCCCATTCCATTCCTATTCTTTCGGACAATTTTTTGTACCGTCCCTGTACAAAACGAGGCCCCCTGTTCGGATGCTTTTCCCCACCGTTCCCCGGCACTTTCATCTGCCGGTGCATTCCCTGCGTTGCTTGGGCTCTTCCCAGCTCTCTGAGCTCCTTCACAAGGCAGCAGATCGATTTGGCCCAGGAACTAAACCCTCCCGAGGAATTGTCTGATGCCATCTCCGCATTTGACACCTGATCCTTGTGCTCAAAGGATCCCTCTTTCTTCCCTTCAGCCAATTCCAAGGCTCGCTGCCCCCAGCTGCGATCAGGCCCCAGCCTGATCCCTGCAGTCTTCCCTGCCGGGATCCTGCTCAGGAATCCCTGGGCTACAAATGTAAGAATTCATTCTTCCCACCCCTGCCCAGTTCCAAAGGATTTGGTGTCTGCCTTACCCGGCTGGAGCCTGCTTCCAACTCTGTTCTTGCTGCTTCTGCTGCTTTCCAGTTCCCAGGAATTCCACCGACGGAGCGACAGCGTTTTCCAGCTCCGCCAGGATTCCCTCTGCTGCGTTTGGGTGCTGGAAGGATATCAAAACCAGGCTCTCTGGGGCTTTACTATCAGGAA
>NW_028120420.1:0-63000 GCF_965178545.1 Coloeus monedula
CTCTGGCCCAGCAGGAAAGGTGACCCTGAGCCAGGAGCTTTCCTTGGCCGCAGCAAAGCCTCGGCACGGAAAGACCTTCCCAGCGCTGGGCCCTGGGCCGGGAGGGATTGTGCCACCAGAGCTGTCCCTCCATTTCTTCTGCCAGGCAGCTTTAGCACAGGAAAAGTGGAGAAGCCAGAGCTGCCTCTCAGCTTTCCGCAGTCCTGCAGAGGAATCCTGTGTGGGAAGCAGCCTGGGAACAGGGTTGAGGTGGCAGGGCAGGGGAATTGAGAGCCCTTTCCTCCGCCGTGGGCCCAGGCTCTGGCCCTTGCCCTTTGCAATGGCCCTGCAGCTGCCAGAGGGGCCTTTTTGGCTCAGCTGAGAGCAGTCCTGCTGCAAGGCTGTCCTCGAGCTGCTTGGGCTGCACATGTGCCCAGGGAATGCTCATTGCTTGCAGTCTCAGGCGCTGTGGGTGTGCAGGTGTAACTACTGCAGGAGGGAACAGCTCTTCTGGGGGCAGTTCTCTTTTTCTTGGTGGTTTTTCTGTTGAAGGAACGTTCCCTGCCAGCTGTGGGCAGAGCTGTGTAGCTGTATGTGCCACTTGTGTGTGGCACTGTGGCTCAGGAGGTGGCCAAGGGGAGCTTGGCCGAGGTGTGGGCAGAGGAATGGCCATCAGGCCAGGCTGGGGGGTCAGCGGCCGGTCAGTTGCGTTGCGTGGCCGCGGCTCTGGAGGCTTGTGTGGGAGCGTGTGCAGGGCTGGAAGGCTGGGGCTGCCGCCGCTGTGTCCCAGAGCCGGGAAGGCCGGGGCTGGCCCGGCCCTGGCCCGGCCCCGCCAGCTCTGGCAGCTGCCGGCGGGGACACAAAGGGCAGCTCCGAGCTGCGGCCGCTGCGCTGCGGCCGCACAAAGGCAGCGCCCGCAGAGCTCCAGGGCAAGGTCCTGGCCCTGGCTCGGGGCTGGGCCGGGGCCAGCGGCAGAAAATCAACTTGCAGCTTGGGCCCCGCAGCAGGGAGGAGCAGCAATTGCTGGCTGAGAGAGACTCTTGCCAAGGGCCTGCGGGGCCGGGCCCCAGGGAACGGCTTCCCGCTGCCCGAGGGCAGGCTGAGATGGGATGTGGGGCAGCAATGGTTCCCTGGCAGGGCGCTCAGGGCCTGGCCCAGGCTGGCCCCAGAAGCTGCGGCTGCCCCCGCATCCCTGCAAGTGTCCCAGGCCGGCTCGGCCATTGGGGCTTCCTGCCCAGGAGGGCTGGGCTGGGCTGGGCTGGGGCTGCTGAGGGCGGGATGGGCTCTGCCTGAGACAGCTGAAGGCTGCGCATGATGAGGCCGGGGGGACCCCGTTCCTCAGTGGGTTCTGGGGTATCCCACATTCCTGAAGGGATCTCAGGGTATGTCCTGTTCCTGAGGCAGTTTTGGGGTGCCCCCAGTGCTTCGGGAGGGGTTATGAGAGGGGGGCTCTGGTGCTTGGAAGGGGGACCTATTGTCAGGGAGCCCATTTTGGGAAGGATGCTGCTGTTTCTGGCAATGTTGAGAGGTTCTGAATGGGCTGTGGGGCCCTGGCTCTCATTTTGGGACTTGAGGTGAGCCCATGGGCACAGCAAGGCCTGAGGAGAGGTTCCAAGCTCCCATTTGGGATGGAGGGATTGAGTGGTTGGGTGCCTGCAATCAACTCAATGCCAGCCCCAATGTATCGATGGCAGCCCCAAATGGCTCGATCCGTCAGCCCCAAGGCCCGGCTGTGGGGAGTCAGGAAGCACAGAAGGGGAATTGGTGTCCAGGAGGGGTGGGATGGGATGGGATGGGATGGGATGGGATGGGGATGGAATGGGATGGGTGGGGGTGGCATTGTTGGGGTGGGATGAAGTTTGGGAGGAATGGGGTGGTGTGAGAGATTGGTTACGTGAAAAGGGACATATAGATTCGGGATATACAGATTCTTTGCAGCTTACTGATCTGAGAAGCTGGCTACGTGAGAACGGGCACATAGACCCTTGCAGCTAGCTGAGCAAGGTCTCATAAGACAATGCACCACACATCCTGTGTAACAACTGAAGTTACAGAATATTACATGTATCTTGCTCAGTAACTGAACCACCATTGAGCCTTACTGCTGAACTATGGGTTTATTTGCAGAGCCAGCAAGGTTAGGTTTTGGCAGCAAAACAATGGACATCTGTGGTTAGAAGGCCAGGGAAAAAGGCAGAACTGCTGACCACGAAAGGGGGTCTAAGGAGGGGTCTGGGGGGACACACACGGCCCCTGGGGACCCCCCCTCACCTTCTCCCGCAGTGCCAGGAGGATGAACCCCAACATGGAGCCTGCGGCCCTGGCAGCATCTTGGGGGTGGGGTCTGGTGGCAGCTTTGGGGGTCTGGGGGGGAGGTCACAACTGCCCTAAAACCCCCTCCCAGCCCCACAGCCACTCCCAGACCCCTCAAACCACCCCACAGCTCCCGGCCAGGACTCCCCCAACCACTCCCTGCAATAGAAATGGCCCCAGAAGCCATGAAATCCCCTTTCCATCTCCCCCAACACTCACCCAAATTCTCTCCAAGTCACACAGGCCTGCCAGCAGCCCAAAACTCCCTCACAGACTGCCTCAAAAGTCCCCCAAACCCCGTGCCAGCACACTAAGTGGCTCCAAGGGCCACAAAAGTCCCTCCCAGTCCCCCAAGGAGCCCCCAGACCCCCTCCCATCCCCCATGGCACCGACCAGGACAGGCTGGGGGACAGGAACATCCACAGCCCAGAGCACCTCAGGCACTTCAGCAGCGATTTGGGCACTTTGAGGGGCACACCCCAAAGGGGGAGACCCAGGCCAGGGACTGGGACAGACAACCGGAATTCCTGGAGAACAGATGGGCTCAGGTGGACACGTTCTGCCCCCAGAACTACGAGATGGTGGCCCCAATCTGCCTGGCTTCATGGCTTCACAACTATACTCCCGAATATTCCCCTGAACCACAAATTCACCCCCAAATTTCAGGAAAATGGTGGAGCTTTAGATCTCTTCGTTTAATTTCTTTATTTTTACTCCAATTTTGATTGTTTTGACAGGATAAACATGGAATGGAAATTACTTAGGTTGGAAAAGACCTCCAAGATCATCCAGGGTGGCTTGATGCCACCGGAAGAAACATTTGGACAGAGCAGATGAAATTTTTTAGGGTGTAAAGGTAAAAAATCAGCTGTTCCCAGTGAATTTCCAATGTTGATCTGAGTCCCGATGGATGTTCCTGCCCCTGTGTTCACCCAGGTGCCTACGGGGATCCAGGAGAACGTGGAGAGCACCAGCCAGGGCTCTTCCCAACCTGGATCACAGGGAATGTGGGTCACCAGGGCTCTGCCAAATGTGGCTCCTCTGATGGGAGATGGAGTTGGAGCAGAGGACAAAGCTCTTCCCACAGTCGGGGCACTCGCAGGGCTTCCCTTAGCGGCGCCTCCGTTGGTGTTTGGTCAAGTTAGAGCTGTCTGAGAAGCTCTTCCCACACTGGGGACACTCGTAGGGCCTCTCCCCGGTGTGGATGCGCTGGTGGGTGACGAGGTGGGAGTTTTGTTTGAAGCCCTCCCTGCAGTCGGGGCAGCGGAAGGGCCTCTCATCCGTGTGAATCCGCTGGTGCAGGAGGAGAGTGGAGCTGGTCTGAAACCACTTCCCACACTCCCCACACTCGTAGGGCCTCTCCCCGGTGTGGATCATCTGGTGGATGATCAGGTGAGAGCTGTACCTGAAGCTCTTCCCACATTCCCCACACTTGTGGGGCTTCTCCCCATTGTGAAGCTGCTCATGAACCACCAGCTCTGACCTCTGGCTGCATCTCCGGACGCCTTCCCGGCACAGGGTGGGTCTTTCCTCCTCAGAGCACCCTGGGCTGCGTTTGCAGCCCCTCCTCCTGTGGGATCTCCGGGGCTTTTCCTCCCCGTTGGATTCCAGCGCCGTGGAGCCGCTCAAAACGGCCTCTTCCACCAGGTTCTGCCGCGGGGATTTGTCCTCCCTGGGCTCCGTGCTCAGCTCCTTGTCTGGGGAGGAAGGACAAGGAGAGGATGGGATTTGCCTCCGTGCCACAGGGAAGGGCAAGGAGATCCCCCCAGTCCGTCCCCGGCAGGACGGCGTCGGCAGCGGGGTTGTCCTGCAGCCGGGGGCGATGCTGGGCTGGGAGATGGAGCAGGAGAGAGGGGAAAGGGGCACTGACTTCCTCCTCACCTGCCTGGGGCTCCCGGGGCATCTTCCTCTTCCTCACAGCCTCCTCCTCCATCTGGCCAAGGGTTGGGAATGGGAAATCCTGGTTTGGGGAGAAACAAGGGATGAGCACATTGAGTTTAAGGTCCCTCTGCCCAAGTCCATCTCTAGAAGTCACTGGGCACTGTGTGTCCATAAAAATCTGCTCTGAAAAAGCCTCTCAGGAGTTCCCTGTCTCTGGTCTCTCCCCTTTGGTGTTTGGGGGTCCCCTCTGTCCCAGCTGCTGGGGTCCCTCTTTCATTGGGAGTCCTCCTCTCTCCTTGGTCTCCACCCTCCCCAGGCTGCTGGGAGTCCCAGGAATCCAAAAGCTCCCCCCTTTGGTCTCCCCACTTAGGGATGCTGGGGGTTATGGGGTCCCCAGGTCCCTTCTCCCCTTATTCTCTGCTTCGGGGTGCAGGGGGTCCAAGGAGTCCCCCCTGCCCCTCTCCAGGCTGTTGAGGGTCCCGCGAATGGCGGCGCTCCCCCCTCTCTGGGCTCCCCACTTTGGGGCCCTGGGGGTCACAGGGGTTCGCTCCTCCAGACTGCCGGGGCTCCCCTGCTCCCGGTACTGCCCCTCTCTGCTCGTCCCACTCTGGGGCTCCCGAGGTTCCCCCTCCGGCTCTCCCAAGGGGTCCCGCAGCCCCCTGGCTCCGGGCTGGAGGTGGCCGTGCCTGACCCGGGCAGACCCAACCCCCACCACGGGGCGTACCCCACATCCCCCTGCCCGCTGCCAGGGCTCTGCTGGCACCGCCACCGGGACCCCCAGAAACACCTCCTGGGGACCCCCAATGTCCTCACAAGGGGCATTTTCTGCTCAGCTTTGGAGTTCTTCATTCTCCAAACATCCCCCCAAAAAACCCAACCCAGGGAACCCCCCGGGATATCTGGGCCGAGCTCCCCCTCCCCGGGCACCTGCGGGATGGGGGGCGATGATCCCACGGGTGGGGGCTGTGAATTCAGGGAGCGCTCAACCTCATGTGGGGAGTGACTGGGTCTGAACTGGGGGCAACTGGGTTCAACTGGAACCACACTGGAAGATAATGGGAGCAGCTGTGCCCATGCTGGGGTCATACTGGGATCCTACTGGAACTGACTGGGATGATACTGGGAGTATCTGAGAGGGACTGTGATCATACTGGAATCAGACTGCGAGGGACTGGAAAGGTGCTGGACATGACTGGAACCGTACTGGAGGTGACTGGGAGCAACAGAGACCATGCTGGGAGCAAATGGGATCATATTTGGAGGAACTTGGAGTGACTGGATTCATACTGGGAGCAACTGGGCCCACACTGGGAGTGACAGGGAGGCACTCTGGGCATGACTGGAATAATACTGGGAGTACCTGGAGTGACTGGGATCATACTGGGGGTGATTGGGTACAACTGGGATCATACTGGCATTGAGAGGGAGCAGCTGGGATCACATTTGGGGACACTGGGACCATACTGGAAGTGACTGGAACCATACTGGCAGTGACTGCGGGTCCTGCTGGGATCATGCTGGGAGCCACTGGGATTACAGCGGATGTGAATGGAACCTGACTGGGGGTTACTGGGAGCTGCTGGGCCCATGCTGGGAGGAAAATGTGGACACATTGGGAGTTAACTGGGATCAACTGGAAGGTACTGGAACCACGCTGAGGGGACTGAGACCACAACTGGCATCATACTGGGAGCAACTGGGACTACACTTTGGGCAACTGACAGAAACTGGGATCATGCTGGAGGACCCTGGAAGTAACTGGGAAAGACTGGGATCATTCTGCGGTAACTGGAACCTTACTGGAGCAACTGGGAGTGCCTGGGAATGACTACAAACATGCTGAAGGCAACTGGGATATACTGGGAGTGTCTGTAACCATACTGGGGGTGACTGGAACCACACTGGGAACAGCTGGGATCATGCTGGGGGGAAATGAGACCACGCTGGATGCACCTGGGAGCAACTGGATCTATGCTGGGGGCAACTGGGCGTGACTGGGACTATTCTAGGGGCAACTGGGATCATACTGGGAGGAACTGGGAACAACTGGAACTATGCTGGGGGCAACTGGGATCATACCGGTATCACAGTGGGTCCATGCTGGGTGAGACTGGCATCATACTGAGGGTGACTGGAATCATACTGGGATTGACTGGGAGTGGCTGTGAGCAACTGGAATCGTGCTGAAAGCAGCTGGGAAGAAGTGGGAGTGACTGGGAGCATGCTGGGGGTGACTGGAATATACTGGGAGAGACAGGGAGTCACAGGGATCATACTGGAGGCTACTGGGCTCATGCTGGCATTGACAGGGAGCAACTGGGAACACACTGGGGACCACTGGCATCATACTGGGAGTGACTGGGGCCTTGCTGGGATTAGCGTGGGTGTCAGTGGGGGTTACTGGGAGCTACCAGGCCCATGCTGAGAGCCTACTGGGGATGCACTGGGATGCACTGGGAGGAACTGGGAATGATAGGATGCATGCTGGTGACAACTGGGATGTACTGGCAGTGACTGGGATAAATCTGGGGGCAACTGATCCATGCTGAGCTAACTGGGAGTGCCTGGGAATGACCATGAGAATGGTCAGGGCAACTGGGATATACTGGGAGTGTCTGAGACCATGTGGGTGGTGACTGGGACCACACTGGGTGTGACTGGGAATGTGCCGGGGAGAACTGGGACCATGCTGGGGGAAACTGGGGGCAATTGTGAGTGACTGGGGCCCTGCTGGGAGAGACTGGCATCATACTGGGAGTGACTGGGACTATCCTGGGGCAACTGGGAGAACTGAGAACACACCAGACAAAAGTGGGAAGAACTGGGAGCAACTGAGACTGTGCTGGGGGCAAATTGCATCATAATGGGGAGTGACTGGGAGTGACTGGGTTCATACTGGGAGTAACAGGGATTCTGCAGGGAGTGAGGGGAAGTGACCAGGATCATACTGGGCCTGACTGGGCTCATACTGGGACTGATGAGGAAACTAGAACCACTCGGGGAGGGAACTGGGCTCATACTGGGAGCAGCCATTTCCCAGCCCCGGGACCCCCGAGCCCCTTTCCCGGCCCCGGGACCCCCGAGCCCCTTTCCAGCCCCGGGACCCCCGAGCCCCTTTCCCGGCCGTGCCGCCCCTGCAGCCCCCAGACCCCCCCGCCGGGGTCCCGCCAATCCCAGGGGTCCCCCCTCTCGGGCTCCCCGCTTTGGCCTTCTGGGGCTCTCCTCTCTCCGGGGTCCCGCTTAGGGAAGCCGCGGCTCTCCCGGGGCTCCCCAAAACCGGTGTCCCCCCGCCCCCGCCGGCCCCGCGCCGTCCCCACGGGGCCCCGGCAGAGCTCGGAGGGCCCGGCCCGGGAAGCCCAACCCCCACCGCGGGGGGACCCGCATCCCCCCGCCCCCGCCGGGGCTCTGCCGCCACCGCCACCCCCAAAAACACCTCCCGGGACCCCCCGATATCCGCCCCCGCCGGGGCATCTGCGGCTCGCCTTTGGAGCCCCGCAAGCTCCAAACATCGCGCCGCCCGCCCCGACAGACAGCATGAAACAGCGAGCCCCAAATCGATTCCCTGCGAGCTCCAAATATCCCTCCCCCCTCCAAAAACACCGCCCGGCATGTTTGGGCCGAGCTCCCCCTCCCCGGGCACCTGCGGGATGCGGGGCGGGCGATGCTCCCGGCCCGAGCGGCTGCGGATCCAGAGAGCGCTGCCCGCACCTGGAGCCTCCTCCGCCTGCTCCGGCTCCTCCTTCTTCCCCCCGTGCCTCCTCTTCCTCCTCCTCTGGCCCGCCTCCTCCTCCTCCTGCCCTTCCTCCGTGCCTGCGGCCGCGGCCCGGGAGCTCTCGGGGCAGCGGGGCCGGGCCGGGCCACGATGGGAAAGGGCTGGGTCACCCCAGAGCGAGCTGGGGCAGCGGAGCTTTGGGGCAACAGCGGCAAAGGGGTGCGAGAGGGGGGATCCGGGCAGGTGGGACAGCGGCAAAGGGCTTCCAGTGGGGTCCCCCAGTTAAGCCCAGCACTCCAAAGCCCGTCCCAGCCCTCCCCGTTCCCTCCCCAGCCCCGGCTGAGTGCGGGGCTCAGCCCAGGAGCCGTCGCCGTTCGGGGCTCCCCGAGTGCAGCAAACGGGAGAGTGCCCCCCGGGTGAATTTTTGGGGTTCGCTCTACCATCGGCGCTTTAAGATGCCCCGGTAAAGTCGGTGCCCACTGTAACTCCCGTTAAAAGGGCAACACCACTCCCGTTGATTCCGGCAGCGGAGCCCCGGGGGGGTTTGGGGGTCCCGGCAGGGTTTGGGGCCCCGGGAGGGTTTGGGGGTCCCGGGAGGGTTTGGGGGTCCCGGCAGGGTTTGGCGGTACCTGGGTGGTGCCGATGATGGCGATGGGGACCCCGTGCTGGGTGTGAACATTCGCGAGGGGCTCCTGGGGGGGTTTTGTGGGTCACGGGGGTTTTTGGCGTCCCGGTGTTTTTTGGGGTTCCCGAGGGGAGTTTTCAGGGGTCTCAAAGTGGGGGTTTGGGCGATCACAAGGGGAATATTTGGGTGTCCCAAGGCTGTTTTGGGGTCCCTGCCGGTGATGGAGATGGGGACCCCGTGCCAGGTATAAACCTTCTCAAGAGGGTCCGGGGGGTGTTGGGAGGTCCCGTGGGAATTTTGGTGTCCTGAGAGGGTTTTGGGGGGTCTGTGTGGGGCTTTGCGGTCCTGGGGAGTTTTTGGAGGGTCCCGGGGATATTTTCGGGGTCCCAGGAGAGGTTGGGGTTCCCCGGGGGGATTGTTGGGGATTCCCGGGAGGTTTTGGGGTACCTGGGCGATGCCGGTGACAGAGCTGGGGACCCCGTGCCGGGTATGAACCTTCTCGCTGCGCACGGGCAGCGTCAGCGTGTTCAGGGAGATCCTGGGGGGCCCGGGGGGTTCACCCCAAATCCCAGGGGACCCCAAGTGCTGAGGGACCCCTGAACTCCCCTCACTGCTGGATCTGCTGCAGGCAGGGGGGCACCAGCACTCGGCCCCCACCCCCCACTCTGACGGGGGGGCTGCAGAAGAAATCTGGGGGGCACAGACGGGTGAATGGGAACACCTGGGACCATGGTGGGATCATAGTGGGATCATCCTGGGAGTGACTGGGATCATACTGAGTGTAACTGAAAGTGACTGGGATCATACTGGGGGTGACTGGGAGCCCCAGGGCCCATGCTGGGAGTGACCTGGGCCCCACTCTGGGTGGAACTGGGGGAACTGGCCCAGCCGGGGCTCAGGGTTGTTCTCCCCCAGGGCTGCTGCCACCCCCGGCCCCAGAGAGCCGAGGGACAGGGGACAGCCGAGGGACAGGGGACAGCCAGGGAACACGGCCTGGCGCAGGGACACTGTGCTCCAGCACTCTGGGCTGTTGTGCCCGGGGCATTGCCCTTGGGCTCCCAGGACAGGCAGAGGGGGCAGAATCCCCTCCAGGAGCTGCTGTTGGCTCGAAGCTTTGGTGTTGGACATTCTCAACCACTCAGTGATTTCATAGTCTCCTCTATGATGTCAGACCTCTGCCCAGTGATATCACAGCCTTATCTGCGATGTCACAGCTCACTCTATGATGTCACATAGCAACCCTGTGATGTCATAGCCACTCTGTGATGTCACACCACCTGTGATGTCACAGTCCTCTCTGTGATATCACACAGCTGCTCTGTGATGTCACAGCTGACTCTCTGATGTCATACAGCCACCCTGTGATGTCACAGCCTGTTCTGGGATGTCACACGACCATTCTGTGATGTCACACCAGCACCCTGTGATGTCATAACCTGCTTTGTGATGTCACAAGTGCTCTGTGATGTCAGTCTGCTAGATGATATCTGACCTCTGCCCTGTGATGTCATAGCCTAATCTGTGATGCCACAGCACCACTCTGTGATGCCACAGAACCACTCTGTGATGTCACAAAGGTGCTCCATGATGTCACAGTAGACTCTATGATGTCATACAGCCACCCTGTGATGTCACAACCCACTCTGTGATGTCACACAGCCCCTTCCTGACATCACAGCTGCTCTGGGGGTCTGTGACACAGGCACAGAGGTGTTCCCAAAACTTCAGTGAAACAAAACCTCCTCAGCACCAGCGCAGCACGAAGCAGCAGCATTCTTTATTGGGCCGGATGCACGAGGGGAGAGCCCCTCCCAAAGCCGTGGGTGCCGAGTTCAGGAATGTTCCTGTTTGCAGACTGTGCTTCACAGACACATTCCCAGATTGTCCCACCAGAAACACACACACGATCATCATTGCCCCAAAATCATTGCAGATTTCCCCCACCCCTTTGCATATCCCTTCTTCTGCCCTGGGGGTCTCCTTGGGGGTCCCTGGTGGTCGCTGACCCCAAAGCCAGCCCTGACTGCCCGGTGAACTGGTGAAAGTTGGCACACCTGGGCTGGTTGCTGCCCACAGAATCAGCCTTGGGCGGTTCCATGGCCAGTGGCTTTTGGAGAAGAAGCATTGTATGAACCCACCAGGTGCAAACGGTTTTTCATCTGGCAAATTTCCCCCCCTTGGAGGGCTGTGAAGCTTCTCTTCCCTTCAAGCCTTCAGAAGCCTCACTCTGCTCCTTTACTCACATCCCACGAGTTCCTCAGCTGCTTTCACAGCCATGTTCTTTACACAGCTCAAAGCAAGTGTCATAAGCACAAGTAGTGCTGTGATCCCAGTTAGACTTTGCAAAAGTGAGGCCAACCATCAGTCAGGGAAAATCCAAGTCCTTGAAATATTTTATCCAAACAGTTACAGTCTAACCCTCCCCTTAATTCCCTGCTGGATGCAGCAGCCGATTTTATCCTCTCTACCTGATCATCCAACCCAGCATCACATTTGGAATGTGCACACAACAAGTGTTGCTGTTTCAGTTCAAGAATCCACACACTCCCTGTCCATGTAGCAGCAATAGGGCTAAAGCCAATCTGCTCTGGAAGGTCATTTTAGCTGGGGCTGGCAATTGTTCCTTTATTTCAGCAAACCCCAAAGGAGCTGCATTCACTGAAGTTCCCATTTGCAGAGCCCAATGGTGTGGGGCTGGTCTGTTCCTAAAGGCAGATCTTTGCGGAGCAGGGATGGATTCTAAAATCCATCCCGCTGGAGTTCCCGCACTGGGATGTTTCCCAGTTCCATCCCCTTTAACCTTTCCCCACAGTCGGGTTCCCAGTGGTGACTCCTTGCACGAGGGACGGAACGTTCATACCCCCAGTGTCCGTGGTGCTCCTGATTCTCCCAGGGGCAAACGTGTGCTCCAAATTCCATCCCTTCCCACCCATCCTGGGGCTCCTAAGGATCTGACCGTGTCCTGCTGACACTCTGTGCCTCTCCAAGGCTCCTTGTTTGTTGGCTCAGCCCACGTGTCCCTGAGAAAGGCAGAATCATTTCTACAAACACAGCCCAGCCTCAGAGCCTGGGCCACAGCCAGGAGCCGCTGGACCTCAGCATTCCAAACAGCTCAAGTGTCTGTCCCAGGGCAATCCCACTTTTCCTTGGTCCTGGGATCCTTTGGCCTTGACCTTGTTAAATCTGGATATTTTATACCCACCTCTAAGGGGTCCTGTGGGAGGCCTGGGCTCCCTGCCCAGCCCAGACACCCCTGAACTGGCTGGAAACATTCCCAGTGTCCTGTCTGAGGGCCATTCCAGACTGCTGGAATTTGACAGCCCCAGGGGGTATCAGTGCAATCTGTCAGCTGATCAATATTTCCTGAGGTAATTTCCAGATCCGCTTTGGAGATGTTACAATTCTCAGCAGTATTGTTCTGATGTAAGGAATATTCTCCTTCCATCCCTGTCCAGGTGCCCTGGGTGCTATTTCCTTCCCACACGTGTTCCCAGATTTTTGTCAAATTGCTGACTGAAGCTCCCCATGGCACTGGATTTTCTGCAGAGGTTGGTGTTGGCAAACAAGCTGTTACAGGGATTACATTCTGTCATCTGCCAACATCTTGCAGTGACTTTGAAAACCGCATTTCCCTTCCCAGAAGTCAGGAACATCGTTTCTATTATTATTATAGATACACAATGATTGATCATCTTCATCTAGATCCAATAAATAGTATCCCCTTAGAAAATCAGATTCAATACCTAAAACAATAGGATTTATGTAAAACCCCAAACCCCACGGTGTCAGTCAGTCTTGTTTCTGCTGTGTTTAATGTGGGCTCGCTGGTTTTACCCACATGTGATGAACCCCAAGTTGGATTCCTTCTACCTTGAGTGCAGGGTAGGTTACCAGGAGGACTTGAGATGGTCCCTTCCACTTTGGCTGGATTGTTCCAAAATTCCAGGTTCTGGTGCACACCGCATCTCCTGGTTGGAAAGGATGTACAGGCGAGTCCAGCCCCAATGATCTGTTGAGAACCATGCACCTTTTAAGGCTTACAAGAGTTAGTCCCAGTGCTATTAAATATTCATTTCAGCCAAACTTCTGAGCCTTCCCTTGGCTTGTTGGTGCCACATGGGAAAGCTTCTGGCCATCCAGAAAAAGGATCCATCAATGCCAAAATGTGTCAGTCCCCTTCTGCCTGGGCACTTCTGCAAAATCAGTTGGCCAAAATCACCTGGTGATTCCCATTTAACGAGCCCTGCAGGCAGCCTTCTTCCTTCAAAACCAATCCCATCTTTCTCAACAACTGATCTATCATTTTTTGCCATTTTGGTGCTTACTAGATGCCTTTGTAAACTGGCCACCAGATTCTCCATTTCCTCCTGTGTTTGCTGATGTTTTAGTTCCGTTCTACATTAATTGTGGAGCTACAATTACCTGCCCACACGGGGTTACCAATCACCTGCTGGGATTTTCCGTAGCTGCTGCTGCTGCTGGGGCTGACTGCCTGTCCTGATCACTGGAATCTGGTTTGTGTTGCAGAACATTCCAGTTTTTGCTAGGTATTAGTGCAAGGAGAGCTTTTGCAGCACCCTCTTGAGCTGTTTGGTCAGCCAATGGATTCCCTGGATTACCTGGGGAGTCTCCAAACCCATGGGCTTTACAAGGGCACCAGGGCCACTTCTTTTGGCTTTGGCACACTCTGCAGTAGGTGACTGATTTCTTTTTGTGCTCACTGGAGACCTCTGTGCCCTTTCCTTCCATGTGGCTCCCTGGGCGTGTATTATTGCAAACCCAGAGTTCAAATCAGTCCATATGGTCACCCTTTGTCCTTCAGGGATTTCTAGGCAAGGTCATTCATTCTGCTTTTTGTGCTGCTCTGTTCAAAGCTAAAGCCTGGCCTTCTAGGACCTGGCTCGAGGTTCCCACTGCACACCCAGCTGCCCGTTTCCCATCCGCACCACGCTGCTCCCACCAGGGTGCAGGGCCAGTGCTGGCTCCTGCATGGGATTGCTCTCGAGGTCCCAGAGTCTGCCAGAACACACTTGTTCCATGCATCCCAGGCAGTCATGGCACAAAGACTCCAAGCCTTCTCTTAGAAGGGACTCCAACACTTCCCTCTTCCCACCTTGGGGACCTTGAACCAAACCCTGCAAAGCTTTTGCTGCACCTTACAGGCAGGTCAACAGTTTACACCAGGAAAGGAAAAGGAAAAGGGAAAGGAAAAGGGAAAGGGAAAGGGAAAGGGAAAGGAAAAGGAAAAGGAAAAGGAAAAGGAAAAGGAAAAGGAAAAGGAAAAGGAAAAGGAAAAGGTGCCTTGATCTGAGCAGGGCTCTTTCTCTGATTTCCTTTGGAGCAGGGATCAAAGGCTCTCCCCAGAATCCTCCCGTGCTGCCTGCAGGTGCTGCCATCCCTCAGATGTGTTGGAATTCCAGAGGATGAGGCCACGGGGTGTCCCAATGGTGCCTTGGTTCCATGGCCCCGCAGTGTAACCATGGTGTCCTTGGCTCTGCAGTGGCACCATGGACCCTTCATTCCATGAGGCCCCACAGTGTGGCAATGGTCCCTTGAGTCCAGGAGGCCCCACAAGGTCCCAATGGTCCCTTGGTTCCGTGGCCCCGCACTCTCACAATGCTCTCCTTGGCTGCACAAGGTCCCGCAGTGGCACAAGGGTTTCATTTTCTCCTGGATTTCTTTTAGCTTGCTTTCTTTCTTCAATCTTTTATCTTTTTTCTTTCTTTTTCCAATTTTCTTTGTTGCTTTCTTCTTTCTTTCTTTCTTTCTTTCTTTCTTTCTTTCTTTCTTTCTTTCTTTCTTTCTTTCTTTCTTTCTTTCTTTCTTTCTTTCTTTCTTTCTTTCTTCTTTCTTTTATTTTTTCTTGTGTCTTTCTTTTTTTTCTTTTCTCTTTCTTTTTTGCTTCTTTCCTCTTTTTTTTTTAAAGTTTTTTTGTTTCACATTACTTAGTCTTTCTTTCTTCTTCTCTTTTTCTTCACTTTTAAAATTTTCTGGTTGATTTCTTTTCGTTTTCTTTCCTTCTTTTTTCTTTCCTTCATTTTTTTACCTTTTTTCTTTTTCTTGTCTTTGTTGCTTTCTGTTTTTCATCTTTCTTTCTTCTTCTGCTTTCTTTGGTTCTCTTGTTCTTTTATTTTTTCTCATGTCTTTCTTTCTGTCATTTTCTTTCTTCCTTGTTTCTTTCTTCTTTTTTTGACTTTTCTTAACATTTATTTTATTGCTGGTTTCATGTTTTCAGTCTTTCTTTTTTTCTTCCTTTCCTTCTTTCATTTTTATTACCTTCTTGCTTTTTTCTTTATTTCTTCATTTTTCAATATTTCTCTTGGTTCTTTAATTGTTTCTTACTGCTTTCTTCATTTTATTTTTTCATTTTTCTTCCTGGTCTCACATTATTGAGTCTTTCCTTTATCTTTTACTTTCCTTTGCTTTTTAAATTTTCGTGTTGATTTCTTTTAGCTTGCTTTCTTCATACTTCACTCTTTTATATTTTTTTCTTTCTTTTAAATTTTTTTTTGTTGCTTTGTGTCTTCCTTCTTTCTCTTTTGGCTTTCTTTCTGTTCTTCTTTTGTTTTTTTCTTGTGTCTTTCTGTTCTTTTTTTCTTTCTTCCTTGCTTCTTTCTTTCTTCTTTGTTTTTCTTTTCCTTTTATTTTTCTGTTGGTTTCATGTTATGTACTCTTGCTTTCTTTGTTTATTTCTTTGTTTCTTTCTTCTTTTCTAATTTCTTCACTTTTTTCATTTTCTTGTTAATTTTTCTTTTCTTTCACTTTCTTTCTTTCCTCTTTTCTTCCTTTCATTTTTATTATCTTTTTGCTTCCTTGCTTCATTTTTTTAATGATTTTTCTTTTCTTTTTAAATAATTTTTCCTTTTTGGTTTCATGTTATTTAGTCTTGCTTTCTAATTCTTTTCTTTCTTAATCACTTTCATTTCCTTTTTTATATGTCTTTTGATCTTCTTCCTTTCTTCTTTTCTTTTTTTTCATTTTTATTATATCTTTCTTGCTTCCTTCCTTCATTTTTAATTTTTTTCTTCTTTTTTCTTTTTTATTATTTCTTGTTGCTCTCTTTCCTTCTTTCTTTTTTTCTGTCTTCTATTTTTCTTTTCTTCCTTCCTTTCCTTGTTCCTTCCTTCCTTCCTTCCTTCCTTGCCCAATTCTCACCCCACTTAAGGGGTGCAAAGCAGCAGGACCCCCTCCCAATTGGGATCCCCTCACCCTCCCAAAATGTGGGGACTTCACCTCAGCCCCCCAAATTGCAGGGGGTTTCGGCACCTTCCCCAAATTCACTGCAACCTCCCAGAAGCCACTTAGAGGCCCCAAAATTGTCAAAAAGCACCGGCAGCCTCCCCAAAAGCAGCTCCTTCTTTCCCTTCCTGAAATGCCCCACTCCAAGTGCCCAAACCACCCCATCAATCCCAAACTTCATCCCACCCCCACAATGCCACCCCCATCCCATCCCATCCCATCCCATCCCATCCCATCCCACCCCATCCCATCCCATCCCACCCCATCCCATCCCATCCCATCCCATCCCATCCCACCCCTCCTGGACACCAATTCCCCTTCTGTGCTTCCTGACTCCCCACAGCCGGGCCTTGGGGCTGACGGATCGAGCCATTTGGGGCTGCCATCGACACATTGGGGCTGGCTTTGAGTTGATTGCAGGCACCCACTCAATCCCTCCATCCCAAATGGGAGCTTGGAACCTCTCCTCAGGCCTTGCTGTGCCCATGGGCTCACCTCAAGTCCCAAAATGAGAGCCAGGGCCCCACAGCCCATTCAGAACCTCTCAACATTGCCAGAAACAGCAGCATCCTTCCCAAAATGGGCTCCCCACATCCCTGACATTAGGTCCCCCTTCCAAGTACCAGAGACCCCCTCTCACAACCCCTCCCAAAGCATTGGGGGGACCCCAAAACTGCCTCAGGAATGGGACATACCCTGACATCCCTTCAGGAATGTGGGATACCCCAGAACCCACTGAGGAACGGGGTCCCCCCGGCCTCATCATGCGCAGCCTTCAGCTGTCTCAGGCAGAGCCCATCCCGCCCTCAGCAGCCCCAGCCCAGCCCAGCCCAGCCCTCCTGGGCAGGAAGCCCCAATGGCCGAGCCGGCCTGGGACACTTGCAGGGATGCGGGGGCAGCCGCAGCTTCTGGGGCCAGCCTGGGCCAGGCCCTGAGCGCCCTGCCAGGGAACCATTGCTGCCCCACATCCCATCTCAGCCTGCCCTCGGGCAGCGGGAAGCCGTTCCCTGGGGCCCGGCCCCGCAGGCCCTTGGCAAGAGTCTCTCTCAGCCAGCAATTGCTGCTCCTCCCTGCTGCGGGGCCCAAGCTGCAAGTTGATTTTCTGCCGCTGGCCCCGGCCCAGCCCCGAGCCAGGGCCAGGACCTTGCCCTGGAGCTCTGCGGGCGCTGCCTTTGTGCGGCCGCAGCGCAGCGGCCGCAGCTCGGAGCTGCCCTTTGTGTCCCCGCCGGCAGCTGCCAGAGCTGGCGGGGCCGGGCCAGGGCCGGGCCAGCCCCGGCCTTCCCGGCTCTGGGACACAGCGGCGGCAGCCCCAGCCTTCCAGCCCTGCACACGCTCCCACACAAGCCTCCAGAGCCGCGGCCACGCAACGCAACTGACCGGCCGCTGACCCCCCAGCCTGGCCTGATGGCCATTCCTCTGCCCACACCTCGGCCAAGCTCCCCTTGGCCACCTCCTGAGCCACAGTGCCACACACAAGTGGCACATACAGCTACAGAGCTCTGCCCACAGCTGGCAGGGAACGTTCCTTCAACAGAAAAACCACCAAGAAAAAGAGAACTGCCCCCAGAAGAGCTGTTCCCTCCTGCAGTAGTTACACCTGCACACCCACAGCGCCTGAGACTGCAAGCAATGAGCATTCCCTGGGCACATGTGCAGCCCAAGCAGCTCGAGGACAGCCTTGCAGCAGGACTGCTCTCAGCTGAGCCAAAAAGGCCCCTCTGGCAGCTGCAGGGCCATTGCAAAGGGCAAGGGCCAGAGCCTGGGCCCACGGCGGAGGAAAGGGCTCTCAATTCCCCTGCCCTGGCACCTCAACCCTGTTCCCAGGCTGCTTCCCACACAGGATTGCTCTGCAGGACTGCGGAAAGCTGAGAGGCAGCTCTGGCTTCTCCACTTTTCCTGTGCTAAAGCTGCCTGGCAGAAGAAATGGAGGGACAGCTGTGGTGGCACAATCCCTCCCGGCCCAGGGCCCAGCGCTGGGAAGGTCTTTCCGTGCCGAGGCTTTGCTGCGGCCAAGGAAAGCTCCTGGCTCAGGGTCACCTTTCCTGCTGGGCCAGAGCCCCCGAGTGGCCCAGCAGCAGCAGAGAATTCCAGCACAGCCCCGGCACGGGCAGGGCGGCCCTGGGCGGGCTGCGGGAGCCGGCAGCGCCTGAGCTCAGAGCAGCTGAGCCCGGGGGCTCTTGGCCAAGGCCGAGGCCCAGCGAGCATTTCTCAGCTCGCAGGGCGGCCTGGAAAGGTGCTGGGGGGGATCATTCACCCCCCAGGGCGGTCCCAGTGGCTCCCAGGATTTCCATGTCCGTGCTCCCAGCGCTGCTCCCAGCCCTGATCCGTGGGGATGGCAATGTCCCGCTCCCTTCCCAGGGCAGGCTCACACCTGAGCCAGGTGTGCAGGGCAGGACCTTGCCCTGAGCCCAAGCCCTGTCCCCCCTGCAGGATCTGCTTCCCATCGGCCTCTTCCTCCTGCGGCCCCAAGCCCAGCTCGGTGCTGAACGAAGGGCGCTGGGCCAGGGTCATCCCCCGGCGGGGGCTGCGCACCCCCTCTGCCCCCTCCCCAAATTCCCTCCCGGGGCAACAGGGGCTGGCTCAGGAGCCCTGTGGGCAGGGAAAAGGGGGTGACTCCGGGAAGGGGAGGGTTCACACACACTCTGGGGGGACACACACGGCCCCTGGGGATCCCCCCTCACCTTCTCCTGCAGTGCCAGGACGATGAACCCCAACATGGAGCCACCAGACCCCCAGCAGCATCTTGGGGGTGGGGTCTGGTGGCAGCTTTGGGGGTCTGGGGGGGAGGTCACAACTGCCCTAAAACCCCCTCCCAGCCCCACAGCCACTCCCGGACCCCTCAAACCACCCCACAGCTCCTGGCCAGGAACCCCCCAACCACTCCCTGCATCATAAATGACCCCAAGAACCACAAAATTCTCTCCGAGCCACACAGCCCAGCCAAGATCACCAAAACTCTCTCAGAGACCGCCCCAAAAGGCCCCTCCAAGCACCACCAATGCTCTCAAGAGACACAAAAGCCCAGCCCAGTCCCCCAAGGAGCCCCCAGACACCCTCCCACCCCCCATGGCACCGACCAGGACAGGCTGGGGGACAGGAACATCCACAGCCCAGAGCACCTCAGGCACTTCAGCAACGATTTGGGCACTTGGGAGGTCACACCCCAAAGGGGGAGACCCAGGGCAGGGACTGGGACAGACAACCGGAATTCCTGGAGAACAGATGGGCTCAGGTGGACACGTTCTCCCAGCACAACTACGAGATTGTGGCCCCAATCTGCCTGGCTTCACAGCCCCACAACACTCAGATCCTCCCGAATATTCCCCTGAACAGCAAAGTCACCCCCAAATTCCGGTAAAATGGTGCCGCTTTAGACCTCTTTGTTTAATTTCTTTATTTTTACCCCAATTTTGGTTGTTTCAGTAGGATTAACACAGAAGTTACTTAGGTGGCAGAAGATCTTCAAGATCATCCAGGGTTGCTTGATACCACCAGTAGAAACAATTGGACAGAGCAGATGAAAATTTTAGGGTGTAAAGGTAAAAAAATCAGCTCATCCCAATGGATCTCCAATGTTGATCTGAGTCCCGATGGATGTTCCTGCCCCTGCGTTCACCCAGGTGCCTACAGGGATCCAGGAGAACGTGGAGAGCACCAGCCAGGGCTCTTCCCAACCTGGATCACAGGGAATGTGGGTCACCAGGGCTCTGCCAAACGTGGCTCCTCTGATGGGAGATGGAGTTGGAGCAGAGGACAAAGCTCTTCCCACAGTCGGGGCACTCGCAGGGCTTCCCTTAGTGGTACCTCCGTTGGTGTCTGGTCAAGTGAGAGCTCCTGGAGAAGCTCTCCCCACACTCGGGACACTCGTAGGGCCTCTCCCCGGTGTGGATGCGCCGATGCTTGATGAGGTCAGAGTTGTACCTAAAGCCCTTCCTGCAGTCGGGGCAGCGGAAGGGCCTCTCATCCGTGTGAATCCGCTGGTGCCAAAGGAGACTGGAGCTGGTGTGAAACCTCTTCCCACACTCCCCACACTCGTAGGGCCTCTCCCCTGTGTGGATGCGCTGGTGGATGATCAGGTGGGAGCTGTACCTGAAGCTCTTCCCACATTCCCCACACTTGTGGGGCTTCTCCCCATTGTGAAGCTGCTCATGAACCACCAGCTCTGACCTCTGGCTGGATCTCCGGACGCCTTCCCCGCACAGGGTGGGTCTTTCCTCCTCAGAGCACCCTGGGCTGCGTTTGCAGCCCCTCCTCCTGTGGGATCTCCGGGGCTTTTCCTCCCCATTGGATTCCTGCGCTGTGGAGCCGCTCAAAACGGCCTCTTCCACCAGGTTCTGCCGCGGGCATTTGTCCTCCCTGGGCTCCGTGCTCAGCTCCTTGTCTGGGGAGGAAGGACAAGGAGAGGATGGGATTTGCCTCCGTGCCACAGGGAAGGGCAAGGAGATCCCCCCAGTCCGTCCCCGGCAGGACGGCGTCGGCAGCGGGGTTGTCCTGCAGCCGGGGGCGATGCTGGGCTGGGAGATGGAGCAGGAGAGAGGGGAAAGGGGCACTGACTTCCTCCTCACCTGCCTGGGGCTCCCGGGGCATCTTCCTCTTCCTCACAGCCTCCTCCTCCATCTGGCCAAGGGTTGGGAATGGGAAATCCTGGTTTGGGGAGAAACAAGGGATGAGTGTCCTGGGTTGGGGCTTCCTACTGCTCAAGTCCATCTCTACAAGTCACCGGTGTCCATAAAAACCAACAAGAAATTGACAGTGACTCCAAAAGAATCCTCCAGGAGTCCCCCCTTTCCAGTCTCCTCACTTTGGGTTCTGGGGGCCTCCCTTGTCAGGGCTGCTGGTTGTTCCATGGGTCCTGGGGATCCCCCTCTCCGGGGTCCTGCTTAGGGATGCTGGGGGTTTCAGGGGTCCCAGAGGTCCCTTTTTTCCTGATTCTGCTTTGGCTCCCAGAGGTCCCAGGGTCTCCCTCTTCAGCCTCCCTCCACTCCAGGCACGTGAGGCTCCCCTCTCTCCTCACCCCCCCTTTCAGGGACGAGGGGTCCCAGCCCCACCTCATCTCCAGGCCCCCCCACCCCTCCAGGCTCTTGGGGGTCCCCCAGCTCTGCTATCGTCCCTCTCTGCTCTCCCCACTCCAGGGGTCCCGTGTTCCAGCCCCCAGCTCTCCTGGGGATCCCCAAAGCCAATGTCCCACCCTGCAAGTACCGGGTGATCCTCACATGGACCCCCAAGGGGCAATTATGGCTCAGCTTTGGAGTCCTGCAAGACCCACATATCCCCTCTGGCCCAAAAAATCCCTCCCAGGGACATGCAAGGACATCTGGGGCTCGATTCCAGAATCTGCAAGCTCCAAACACCCCTTCAAAAAAACCCCTCCTGGTGATGCCCCAATAGATTTGGGGTGAGCTCCCCCTCCCCGCTCACCTGCAGGATGGGGGGGAAGATGCTACCGGGGCTGGGGATGCTGCAGACACAGTGGGCGGGCGGTGGAACCTCGTGGTTCTCCTGCTCCTCCTCCTCCTCTCTCCCTCCTCTCCCTCCCGCTCCTCCTCCACTCCCACCCTGCCCCCCCTTTCCCACCCCCTCTGCCCCACGGCTGCCGCAGCACCAGCTGCTGTGTGGGGGGAGCCCCGATCAGCCCCAGGCATGGACAGGGGGGTTGGGGACCCCCCCAGTGCGGATCCCTCCCTTCCCCAGAGCCCCAGGGAATCGCTCCAGGGATCAGGTGCTGGGGGATAGGGCTGGACCCCCATGGAACCGCTCTTCTTCTGGCCCAACCCCACCTTTCCCTCCCCTTTCTCAGCGTTCCCCCAATCCACAGCCCCATTCCAGCTCAATTTGGGTGTCCCAGCCCCCTCCCGCTTTGTTTGGGGCTCCCAGCCCCCTATCGCCCCCCCCCCCACCTTCTGCACTTTCCCCATCCCCAATCCCCACCGCCTCTCCCCCGGCCTTGATATTTGGGTGTTCCAGGCCCCTCGTGCTCACTTTGGGGGTTCCATTCCCCATTTCGCTCAATTTGGGGTCCCAGACCCGCCCCCCTTCTCACCGCTCACCCCGCGGCCGGGGGGGCTCCCAGCACCACCAGTGCCACCAGTGCGGCCCCAGCTGCCCCCACACGCCCCATGCCCAGCGCCGGGCGCTGCCCACAGCCCCAAAGCAGCCGCGCTGTGCCCTGGGGGGTCCCCAGAGCGGCCCCGCCCCGCACGGCACTGGGAGCACCAGTCCGGACCAGTGCGGAGCGCGGGCGGGCGGCATCAGCCGTGCCCGGGCAGGGCCGGGCCCCGCGGGGCTCCCGCCCGCACTCGGCCCCCGCCGGGACAGCGCGGGGGGGCCCGGCCTGGCCGCCCCCACCTCCCCCTCCCCAAATTCCGCTCCGGGGGGCGCTGGCGGCGGGGGGGGCTCAGCTGGGGCCAGAGCTGCCGGAGCCACGTGTCCCCCGCTGCCGGCACCACCCCCTCAGGATTAGGGGTGCCCCAAAACTCCCTCCGAGCTGCCGGATACCCCGCACGCCCCTCAGGAGTGGGGTCCCCCCGGCCTCATCATCCCCAACCTTCGGCTGCCTCAGCCCAGGCCCCATCCCGCCCATCCCCCTCCGCCACACTTCATCCCACCCCCCAATCCACATCCCACCCTTCCCGGGCCCCATCCCGCCCCATCCCATTTCTCCCGGCAGCCGCCACCGGGACCCCAAAAACCCCGCGTGCCGGGGGCTCCCCAAAATCCCCCAAGGGGCATTTGCGACTCACATTTGGAGCCCTGCAAGATCCAAACATCCGCCTCCCCCCTCCACCCCATCAAACCCCCTTCCCGCAGGAATCAACAAAGATATTTGGGGCTCGGTGCTGGAGTCCTCCAAGCTCCAAAAATCCCCTCTCCCAAAACAACCCCAGGCACCGCCCGAGATATTTGGGGCGAGCCCCTCCCCGGTCACCTGCGGGATGGGGGGACCGCTGCCCCCAGAGCCGAGAGCTGCGGACACAGAGAGCGATGGATGCACGTGGAGGCTCCTCTTAGAGGCTCCTCTTCCCGCCTCCTCTGTCCCGCCTCCTCTGTCCCGCCTCTTCCTCCCGCCCCTCCCCCTTTATCCCTCCTCTTCCTCCCGCTCCTGCTCCTCCATCCGTCCTCCATCCAGCAGCTCCGCTGCCGCCCCCAACCCTCGGGCTGGACCGTGGGGTCTGGGACACAGCCCCGTGCTGGGGGGCAGAGCCGCTGCTGGGGCCATCGCTGTGTCCAGGGCATCCTTTGTGGCCCTCGGGCAGCTCCAGGCTCCCGAGGGCTCCCCGAGGGTTTCTGTGGCTGTCCCTGCTCCCCAAATCTGTCGCGTTTAATGCCCAAGCACGGCAGCCCCGTGCCCTGTGGCAGCAGCCGGTGCCAGGACACAGCCCCGGGAGCTGCGCTAAAGCCCGGCCGTGCCCAGGAGGGACTGAGGGGAGGGGACTTCATAAGGATCCCCCCTCTGCGCCCCTGGCTGCGCACGGAAAGGTTCTTTAGTGCATGGGAGCGATTTTCCGGGATTTCTGGGCTCGGCGGGGCCGAGGCGGCGGCAGCGGGAGCCGCGGGGCCCGGCCCGTGGGGGCGGCCGGGCTGGAAAAGTGCGCGGGGCCCCAGCGCGGTGCCCGAGGGCTGAGCGGAGCTGACGGGAACAAGCCCCGGAACCCCCCGGTGCCCGAGGGCTGAGCGGAGCTGACGGGAACAAGCCCCGGAACCCCCCGGTGCCCGAGGGCTGAGCGGAGCTGACGGGAACAAGCCCCGGAACCCCCCGGTGCCCGAGGGCTGAGCGGAGCTGACGGGAACAAGCCCCGGAACCCCCCGGTGCCCGAGGGCTGAGCGGAGCTGACGGGAACAAGCCCCGGAGCCCCCCGGTGCCCGAGGGCTGAGCGGAGCTGACGGGAACAAGCCCCGGAACCCCCCGGTGCCCGAGGGCTGAGCGGAGCTGACGGGAACACCCCGCTCGTCTCCGCCGCTCGAAGCCGCTTCCCCGGCTCCGGCTGCCGCCGCCGCCCGGCCCCGGCGCGGTCCCGCGGGGTCGCCGCTCTTCGCGCAGCTGGAGGGGCTCGATCCGAGCCGCGCCCCGCCCGTCCCTCGCTGCGGCTCTTGCGGTGACACGGAGCGGCCGAGACCCCGCGCTGCTGCCCCGACGCTCCCTCGCTGCAGCTCTTTCAGTCACTGCGCAGCCGCCACTCCCCGTGCACTTCTTCTAGAATTTATTATTCCATTCTCCTTCTTTTATTCCATTCGCACCTCCCATCCCACGCCCTCCGCTGCGGCTCTTTCAGCGCCGGGCTCCTCGCCGGTGTCTCGGTGCAGCTCCTTCAGTGCCACGGGCCGGCGGAGACGCCCCTCGCTGCGGCTCCTTCAGGGGCCCGGGGCGGCTCCAAAGGGCCCCGCCCGCCGCCGCTCCCCGAGGCCTCCCCGCTGCTGCCGGGGATCGGACACCGCAGGCGGCCCCGGCCCCTGGATTTGGGACGGAGCGAATCAGAACTGGAGAGTGAGGAGGAAAATAAACCCTGGTACAGAACCTTCCCCCGACCTCTTTCTCCTTGCCGGAGTTCACTTTATCCCCGGCTCCTCCCTGCTGTGCCCAGCGGGGCAGGGAGAAGGGATGGGAGTCGCGGTCAGTTCGTGCCGCTGCTTCCCCTCGGGGACAGGAATCCTTCCGTGCTCCGGCGCGGGGTCCCTCCCATGGGGTCAGTCCCTGCCCTGGCCAGCGCGGGGTCCCTCCCATGGGGTCAGTCCCTGCCCTGGCCAGCGGGGGGTCCCTCCCCAGCCGTGCGGTCACTCCCCGGCCCGGCCCTGAGGCGCGGGGCAGTCGCGGGGCAGCCGCGCTCCGGCCCCGTCAGCGGCACCGCCGCTTCGTGCCGGGCAGGAGCGGCAGAAGGAGCCGGGCGGCGGCGGGGGCTGAATCCCGGCAGCAGCGAGGAGGAAGAAGAGGAAGGGGCCGTGCCAGCTTCTATGGAAGGCCCCGTACCCTTCCCGCGGCGGCTGCGGCGGCAGCCGTGGGGGCTCCTGGTGCTGCCCCGAGCCCGCAGAGCAGGGGAGCGTTTGCTTATGGCTGGAGCTGATGCTAAAGTTCCTGTTGGGCTGCCTTAGACACTTGGGGCAAGGCATTCCTTCCAACCTGGGCCACTTGGGGTGGGCTGGGGGCAGCCCCGGGGCAGGTGGCAGCGTGTGCAAGGGCCCTTTGTGACACGGTGCAGCACGGTCACCGTGGGATGGAACGGGACAGGGTGTCCCAGGGCCCTTTGTGACACGGTGCAGCACGGTCACCGTGGGATGGAACGGGACAGGGTGTCCCAGGGCCCTTTGTGACACGGTGCAGCATGGTCACCGTGGGATGGAACGGGACAGGGTGTCCCAGGGCCCTTTGTGACACGGTGCAGCATGGTCACCGTGGGATGGAACGGGACAGGGTGTCCCAGGGCCCTTTGTGACACGGTGCAGCATGGTCACCGTGGGATGGAACGGGACAGGGTGTCCCGGGGCCCTTTGTGACACGGTGCAGCATGGTCACCGTGGGATGGAACGGGACAGGGTGTCCCAGGGCCCTTTGTGACACGTGCTGACATAGGGGCTGGCGGCGACGCGGCCACGCCACAGTGCTCGGAGCAGGCGACGGGACAGGACGGGACAGAGCGGTGCCGTGAGGAGCCCCCGCACAGCGCACTCGATCCTCGCTGACCCGGAGCTTTTCCGAGGCGTTATTCCTGCAGGTGACCTCGAGGCCAGACCACAGGACTTGGTGACCTGTGGCCTTCTTGAGGCTTCTCTTTTGCAGGTGCCCTCGAGGGCAGACCATGGGACTTGGTGCCCTGGAGCTTTTCTGAGGCATCTGCCATCCCTGTGGCCGGTGCCCTCAAGGCCAGACCGCTGGCTTTGCTGACCACAATCCTTGACGAGGAGTCTCCTGTCCTTGTGGCAGGAGCCCTCTGAGACCAGGCTGCAGGACTTGCTGTCCTGTAGCCTTCCTGAGGCTTCTCTGCTGCTGGTGCCTTCAAGGCACAAGTGCAGGACTTGTTCACTCAGAGCTTTCCCAAGGAATCTCTCTTGAAGGTGCCCTCGAGGCCAGACTGTGGCATGGCGGGCAGATTCCGTCGCCTGTTCAAGGTGTTCAGGGGGAAAAAAGGCCCTGGAGCTGCCCCAGCACAACAGCCCGAAGAACTGGAGCAGTTCCAGCCACGGCAGGACGGTGAGTGACAGAGCTGGGCCACAGGGCTGATGGTGGCAGCCAGCTTGGCACCATCCCATCCCATCCCATCCCATCCCATCCCATCCCATCCCATCCCATCCCATCCCATCCCCATCGCATCGCATCGCATCGCATCGCATCGCATCGCATCCCATCCCATCCCATCCCATCCCATCCCATCGCATCCCATCCCATCCCATCGCATCCCATCCCATCGCATCCCATCCCATCCCATCCCACCCCATCCCATCCCATCCCATCCCATCCCATCCCATCCCATCCCATGCCCTCCCGTCCCGTCCCGTCCCATCCCATCGCATCCCTGGAGAACAGGCCCATGGATAGGATGGAAGAGGGGCCGGGCCAGACCCTCTGCAGCAGCCGTGCTCCATGCCCTGGGCATCCCGGGGCTGTCCCTGCCTGGGGAGCGCAGGGCTGGGCTGCGTTCTCCGGCCTCTCCTGCAGCCCCTCAGCTCTGGCTGCGCTCGCTCTTTGCCAGATGCAGCCCCGGACCGGACACAAGAGCAGGACCGTGCCCACGGCCGCTTCCGGAGAACAGTGCAGGTACCTGCAGCCATCCCCACCTGGGCTGGGCCTGCTGTCGCTGCTCAGCCGAGCACCGTGCCTGGAGCACCCCTTGGAACATCCCTCCCTTCCCTGTCCTTTGTTCTCCTGCAGATGTTCCGGAAGTTCATCCACATTCGGCGTGGAAAGACCAGCACCACAGCAACTGAGGGCACAGCTGAGCCTGACTCTGGGCTGACCGAGCTCCAGGCAGAGCCTGATGTCAGCACAGATATCACTGCACCCTCAGAAGACTCTGACAGTCCAATGAATGATCACAGAGTGAAGACTGACGTGGCAGTGACTGAGGACATGGCCATCACAAACACCGACACCGGAGAGACTCAGGGCATCCCAAATACTGACACTACGCCCATTCCCACTGGGATTCATGCTCCTGAACTGGGTTATTTCAAGGAGAGTGCTGATTCTTCTCAGCAGCAGGTAAGCAGCCTGGGGTCAGGGCTGGAGACTCCAAGGATCGTGTGCCCCCTCAAGCCACGACTGCTGGGCCCCCTCAGCCTTTGAGACCAGAACAGTGAGTCGAGAAGGGAAGCATTTCTTGGGGGCAGCTGGGGAAGTTGCTCCCTTGGACAGTGCTCCAAGTCTTCCCCATGCCTCCTCCAGGTGCCAGCCACGGTGAGGAACATTCACCAGAGTCTCAGGTCCCATGTCACTGTGGGCGCCAGGCTGGACTTTAACCTTCTGAGGCTGGCTGAAGAGCACCCCGCTGATGTGGTGCTGACCCTCCTGCGCTGTGCCCCATCGTGCGACAGGTACGGGGCCCAGCTGCCTTGAGAGCTCGGGGCTCACCAGCCCTTAGGGCCCATCGCCCTGTGCCGCCTGTCCAATGGGGTCTGCCAGACAGGCGGAGAGCTGCAGGACCCTCGGGCCCCTCTGTTTCCTGAGCCTGCTGCCATGCTCCCTCCCTGCCCCTCAGGGCACCGGGGCTCTGTCACCTGGGCCCCCACAGCTGCACAGGGCATGGTACTGTGACTGAGACGCCCCTGACTCAGAGCTCCGATCCCACAGAGCTGCCACAATGATGTGGAGACTCCTAGGCTTGTCAGGCAGCACACTGGAGAAGGTGCTGCCAACACTGCTCTGTGTGATGGAGGACTGGCCTCTGCACAGCATGTGCACCTCTGATGGGGACGACACACCTGTCCTTGCCCTGGCTGTGAGTTTCTGGAACTGGCCTTTGCTTGCCCCCAAGCTGCTGCTCCAGCAGCTCTCCATCCTCTCCCTGCCTCAAGCACTGGGTGAAACCTGGGCTAGGGGCAGGCTCAGGGGGCACCAGGCCCGGTGCTCCCCCTGCGTCTCCCCTCGGGCCCTGCCACATGGACAGCTCGGCACCGAGCGCTGTCTCGGGCTGCTTCTTTTGCAGGCAACTCTGGGGCTGTGGGTGATTGTCCAGGTGCCTCGGTGCCACGAGGCAGTGAACCTTTACTCCTCCCGCATCTTTGTGGCTCTGCTCTCCCATGTTGTCATCACCACACAGCAGATGCCAGAGGAAGTTGATCACTTCTGGAGAGCATGCCGGGAGGAACACCGCCTTCCCAGCAACCCCAACAGGTCCCAGTCCTCCTGTCCTTCCCATGCCCTTGTGGCCAGCGCCAGTGCTCCCAGTGTGACCTGGGCTTTGCTCTGCACACAGGTTTGCAGTGCAGGCCATGAAGGCTCTGCTCTGTCGACTGCGCTGTGACAATGAGGTGGTGGCGATGGAGCGCAAGCGTGGCTGGGACACGCTGCTGTGTGCTGACACCCAGCACTATGCAGTGGGGCTGCTGGCCAGGTGAGACCCCCTTCTCCCCACTGCCCCCGGCACTTGTGCCCTGTGCCTGCGGTGCCCCACACAGTCCTTGTGGCCATGGGCCAGAGGGCCTGGTCAATGAGGAATGGCCAAGGACGCTGGAAAAGGCTGGAGAAGGGTGCTCAGGAGCAGCCACCTCCCAGAGCACCCACATCCCCTGCAGGGGACCAGACCTCTGTGAGTCAGTCCTGGGAGATGTTTGCCCCCCAGCTCACAGCCTTGATGCCTTTTTCCCTCTGCCAGAGAGATGCGCCGGGTCTCCCTTCCCATGTGTGCTGGGATTGCACTCTGCCTGCTTGGGCTGCTGAGCAGGGAGGAGCCACGCTGGGATCTGCCCTTCCTGGCATTCCTTGTGGAGGTGAGCCTGACGCCAGCGCTGCCTCGCTGAGCTGCCTCCCGCCTCTCTGCCCTCTCGTAGCCGCAGCTGCCTGGGACGTGCCCGCGCCCTGCGCTGCTGCCTGGGCCCAGCCCTGGGCGGTTCCGGGCTCCTGCCGGCCGGCTCCCCTGTCACTGCCCTGTGCCTTTCAGCTCCTCGAGTGCCTGGACTTGAGGGAATGCGGTGACAGTGTCCTGGAGATGATGTCCAGGTACCTGCTGAGCGAGTGCACGCAGAGATGTCGCCTGGCACTCAGAGGCCTCGTGGTGCTCAGCAAGGATCCCGCGATGGTGAGAAGGCGGCAGTGGCTGAAGCTGCGCTGGGGAAAGCAGTCACATGGGCTTGGCTGGGCTTCAGGAGCTGAGGCAGCTGCTCCCAGCTCTCCTGCCTCCCGGCTCAGCTGCCCCAGTGCTTCAGGACAGGCCTTTGGCCTCTGGGCCCTGCGGCAGCAGGGTGGGCTTGCAGGGCCAGGGTGGTGTAGGCAGTGCAGCCGTTCATGGTTTCACAGCACAGCCTTGTGTTCCACACAGGCCAGAAGAATGGGCAGCCTGTCCCAACGGCTTGTGGAGCTGCTGGGCGATGCAGATGGAGAGGTGGTCAGGATGTCCCTCTCTGTGTTCATGAATGCGCTGGAGAACAAAGACATCCTGGTATCCAGCACCACTGCCCCGAAACTGGCTGAGGCGCTCCTGCCACTCTTTGAAAATGTAAGGCTCTGTGCCCCCAGCCATAGGCTGGGGTGCTACCTGCAAAACTTCAAGCCTTATGGATTTTCAGGCCTTTTCCTTGGGGAACCTGGAGTAATTGGTCTTAGGGTCTTATCTTTTTCCACCAGGACAACAGCCATGTGCAGCTGTTCTCCATTCACCTCTTCAGCAAGGTGATGGAGTTGGTAGTGGAGGAGGGAAAAAAGCCCCTGGAGAGGATTGTGAGCCAGAGCCTGCTCCTGCTCTTCTTGCACTGCCATGAGGAGAACCGCCACGTGGCAGAGGTGAGGTTTTGTGTGATGCTGCTGCATCCCAAGGACGGGGCTCAGCTGCCTCCTGCCCTGGTACCTCCTGGGCTCCAGCATCCTCCTGGCCTTGGAACAGGGACACGAGTCCTGTGCCCTGGGCTGCGGTGCCATCTCTGTGCCTCTGCTGCTCTCCAGGCCTCGATGGAAACTCTTCTTTGTGCGGCCGGGTTCCTGAAGAGGAGGAATCTCAAGCAACTGCTGAAGAAGGAGCAGCTGTTGACGTTCGCCGAGTGCCTGGTAAAGCCTGACTGGAGAAGCCTGAGGCACAGCCTGGAGAAGCCCAGTGTGTGGGGCTGGCAGCTGTGCCCCTGCCCAGTGCTGCACCAGGGGCGCCAGCCTGCGCCCCACACGCTGCTCCCTTCCCCGTGCTCTTCTCCAGGCTCCTGTGGCCCCGAGCCGGGAGCCGATGGAGCCCCGGCCCCGCTGGGCTGTGGCGCGGGGCGGCACCGCGGCTCCCCGGGCAGCAGCCGGCCCTCGGCCCCCTCCAGAGCCCGGCGCCAGCGGCTGCTGGCCGGGCCTCGGGGCCGTGCGGGCACGGGAGGCCAGGGCTGGGCGCAGAGAGCCCGGCCAAGGGGCTGAGCCCGCGCCAACCCTTCCCTCCTGGCGCTCTCTGCAGCTGGCAGAGGACAGGAGCCGAGCGGCCGAGCGCCTGCACCAGGCGCTGCCGTTCGTGGAGAGCCCGCAGGAGTCGCTGCGAGAGGCGGCCGTCAGGTTCATCGGTGAGCCACGGGCCCGGGGCCCCTCCCCGCCCCGCCGCAGCTCGGCCCCAGCCCCGGCTGCTGCCCCGGCAGCGGGATCCGGGCCCGGGGCCGTGGAGCCCCGCCTGCCCTCGGGGCCGCTGCCGCCCTCTCGCAGCCGTGCCCTCGGGCGTCAGGATGCGGCGAGGGCCCGGGCTGAGCCCTGCCGGGGCAGGAGAGCGTGTGGCCACGGGGCTGGCAGCGCCGCTGCGAGGGAGCCGTGCCGCGGGGCCGTGACCGCCTCTGTGCTCCCAGGGACTGCCAGGGTGTTCTTGAGGGGGCACAAGGAAGAGCTCCAGGTCCTCAGTGAGGGTGAGTGAGGGCAGCGGGCTGGCAGCGGGGGCTGGCGGGGGCGAGCTGCAATGCCTGGCTCGGGAGCTGCAATCCCTGCCCTGGCTGTGGGGGCTTTGCTCCAAGTGTGGACTCGGGGTGATGTGGGCAGAGCACAGAGAGGTTTCAGGGACACGGTGGGGAGCTTCATGGCCAGCACCTTCTGGCTGATCTCCTTGGCCCCTGCTGTCTTCTGGCCATGGCAGGAGCTGGGTGAGATGGCCCTGGCAGGAAGGTCTGCTTGGATTCCTGCAGATCCAGGCTCTGACCGTGGCTCTGTTCCTGTCTCTTCCAGCCCTTCAAGCCCTGAGGAGAGACGACAGCCCTTCCCAGACAAACATCGTAGTTCAGAAAATATTCAAGGAAAGAGCTGCTGAACTACGTTCATCTGCTGGCTCAGAACCAGAGTCCCTTTAAGCCCTCCAGATATCCTGGAAGATGAGACCATCTGGAGACTAGAGTAGAGCAGCTGGAGCTCCAGGCACAGCTGATGCTGGTCACAGCTGAGCCTGTGGAAAGCTCCCATAGCTCCTGCCCTCTCCCTCCCTTTTGACAGCTCCATCCCTCCAGCCCTCAGACCCTGCCCATCCCCTTTTTCCCTCCCAGCTCATCCCTTCGCTTCGCCTCCTATTAATAAACAGTTTGGCTTCTTCACTTGACCTGCATCTCTGTGGTGCTGAAGCAGCCCAAAACCTGAGCCCTGGGACACACAGGCCCCTCCTGCCGCTCTCTTCCGTGCTATTACTGCAACCCTAGGGAATATCACCATGTCCCGCAGCCGTAGGGAGGAGGAGAGAAGATCCAGCAGGCAGGAACTGTGCAGCAAGATTGATTTATTTAATTATTTTACAAACTCTTTTATAGACTTTTTTCTTCATAGTCTAATTGGACAAAGGATCAGCCACCCCTTGGGGTGATTGGCTAAAATCCTAAAGCATCCATTGTCAAAATATTTTCTACTGTACTATAAACAAGACTTTTCAAGGCTGCAGCTGTTTGGTTGTTTACATAACTCTGCTACCTCTTCCGTGAGAGAGAAAAGTCTCTCACAGGCTTAGAAAACAGCAAGAAAATCCTTGCTAGCAGCATTTTTGTATCCACACCATGCCATGTTTTGTGCAGAGACACAGAGGAACGAGGGCAGCTCAGGCTGGAAAGGTCCCTGTCCTGAAGGTCCAGTTCCACAACACTGTGGAGTCAGAGGTCTTGCTGAGCACCCTGAAGGCCCTGGATTTTAGAACAGCCAACAGGAGGATGCTCCGGAGGCAGCTGTGAGGGATTCCGTGGCAAGCCTCCACGGAGGGCAAAGGAGCTTGGAATGCTGGAAGTTTTCAAGAGCAGCTTCCTGAAAGCGCAGCAGTGCTGCATCCCTGCCCGGGATCAGGAAGAGGGCAGAACCAGAGACCATCCGGGCTTAACAGTGGCCTCTGGGTGTGTCTATGAGCAAAGGAAGCAGCAGCACGGTGGCCGAGACTCGGACGCGCGGCCATCCCGGTGTCCGGAGCGCTGTCAGGCAGTGTTGGGATCCTGGGGGCGGTTCTGGTCCCCACAAGTGTGGGATCGCAGCCCCTGCTGATGCCTTGAGAGGCCACCTAAAAACAGAGGCTAGACCAGAATAAGGGAATAAAGGTAGGTATTTATTTGAAAGGCCTTCAAAGGTACACCCAGGGTAGCCAGAGGCTACTGCCAAGAGGGACCCCAAGATGGACAACAGGTCACGAGTTCTTCACACTTTTGTAAGTTTGGTTCCTTTGCATATGGGCCGGTTTTGCCCAATTTAGAAAGATATCCTCTGAGGGAAGGCACAACCACCCCTCCCCCGAACCTGGTTCGGGAAAAAATAAATTTTCCTCAAAGGAAAGTGAAGGAGATAATAACTATTTATTTAACAAACACACCGGAAAAGGAAAATAATGCTAAATAATAAAATCTCTCACTGTGGAGAAAAAACCTGTGACAGTGTCAGAGTCCTCCCTTTGGTCTCCTCGGAGCTGGGGCTTGGCCCAGGGCCAGGCCCTCTGTGCCCAGTGGAAAGTCCTCCCGATGTGCTCTGATATTGAAGTAGGCCATCAGAAAAGGAAGAAAATCCAGAATTCCAGGGAAGGAAAAAAAAATTCAGCTCTCAGTCTCCCTTTGGAGAAAAAGAAGCTGAAGAACTCACCAAAAGCTGACCAGGGAAGCAGCAAGCTGGGTGCCTCCTCCCTCCCCTGCTGCAGCTGGGAAAAAGAAAGTCCCTATCTCTGTGTGACCCTGAACAAGCTGCAAACTGCTTTGAAAAAGTTTTGCTCAGTTTTTCCTTCCCTCTCTCAGGCTCAGTTTAGAGGCATAGAAAGGCACAAAAATTAATTTCTGGGCATAGGGCAGTGATATGGGATATGCATCATAAAGTCACCCCAAGACATTCCACCCCTTATCCCATATCATTGGCTCAATGCCCAAACTAAGATATTCTAACTCTACACACACACATCAATACATATACATATACATATATATATACAGCTATGTACGAACAGTGACAGTGACCCTCAGCAAGCAGGGGTACCCAGGCATTTCACACTACAGGTGGTTTTCACCCAACAATCAGATCTCCCTGTGGTACACAACGTGTTGTTCCATCTTTCTGCATTACCCACCATGTGCAACCAGGTCCCTGAGCAAAGACAACCCCACGGATGGGTTGGTCTGTACTCGAGGCAGAATTCATCCCCACAGTCTTTCCTAACAGACCTCTGACATGCACTACTGGGGCCTTATCTCCATCTGCTGTATGCAGGGATTCAGATTGGGCTGGACCAGCTCTATCGGTGGAACCTCAGGTGTTAACTAACCAGGTGGCCTTTGCCAGATTCTGTTCCCAATTTTTGAAAGTTCCCCCACCCAGTACCTTCAAGGTGGTTTTCAACAATCCATGGCACCGTTCCACTTTGCCTGCAGCTGGTGCATGGTAAGGGATGTGGTACACCACTCAGTGCCATGTTCTCTAGCCCAGGTGTTTATAAGGCTGTTCTTAAAATGAGTCCCATTGTCAGACTCGATTCTCTCAGGGGTGCCATGCCTCCAAAGGACTTGCTTTTCCAGGCCCAGGATGGTGTTCTGGGCAGTAGCGTGAGGCACAGGGTAGGTCTCCAGCCATCCTGTGGTGCCTTCTACCATTGTGAGCACACAGCGCTTGCCTTGGCGGGTTTGAGGCAGTGTGATGTAATCAATCTGCCAGGCCTCCCCATACTTGTATTTGGACCATCGCCCACCGTACCACAGAGGCTTCACCCGCTTGGCCTGCTTGATCGCAGCGCATGTCTCACAGTCATGGATCACCTGGGAGATACTGTCCATGGTCAGATCCACCCCTCGGTCTCGTGCCCACTTATAGGTGGCATCTCTGCCCTGATGGCCTGAGGCATCATGGGCCCATCGAGCTAGGAACAACTCTCCCTTGTGTTTCCAGTCCAAGTCTACCTGTGACACTTCTATCTTTGCAGCCTGATCTACCTGCTTGTTGTTTTGGTGTTCCTCATTAGCCCTACTCGTGGGCCTATGATGCCTCAGGTCATCAGGGCAGAGATGCCACTTATAGGTGGCACGAGATCGAGGGGTGGATGTAACCATGGACAGTATCTGTGATAAAACAAACTGTATCCCTGTGATCCATGAAAGGCGGCCACCAGAGGCCAAGGCCAGCCAGACCTGTTGGCCTTGGCAGCTTTTGTCTGGCAGCAATCCTTGGATAGATGGAATTTTGGAGGCCAAATTCCAATTTTGGCCATGGGCAGCTGGAGGAGAAGGATGGTTCTGTTCCACAGGAAGAAAAACATAGCCCCAGCATTTCAAAGGCAGCTGAGAGCTGGCCCTCAGGAAGCCAAGGGAAGCTGGACTTGTCAGTCCTGGCAAATTTTGTCTGGGAGCTGTACTTGGATATACGGAATTTTGGAGCCGGATTCCCAATTTTGGCCATGGACACCTGGACTTGAAAGAAGTTTATTTCCCTGGGAAGAGCAGCACAGCCCCACAGTGTTTCAAAGGCAGATGAGAGGTGGCCCCCAAGAGGCCAAGGCCAGCCAGAGCTGTCTGTCCTGGCAAGTTTCATATGGGAACAATCCTTACATAATCAAATTTGGATGTAGAGTCCCAGTTTTGGCCATGGGCCCCTGGAGGAGAAGGACAGTTCTGCTCCATAGGAAGGAAAGCACGGAGCCCCAGCGCTGCAGGGCAGGTGAGAAGCAGCTCTGGCCATGCCAAGGTCAGCCGGAGCTGCCAGGCGGCCCCAGGAGCCCAAGGCAGCCAGAGCTGCTCCATGTTCCCTTGGTTCCGTGGGCCCTGCAGGGTCACAAAGGCCCCTCGGTTCTTTGGGGCCAGCAGTGCCACAGTGGCCCCTTGGTTCCATGGAACGCCACAGGGTCACAATGGTCCCCTTGGTGCCACCAGCCCTGCAGGGTCACAACGGCCCCTGGGTTCCACGAGGCCACGCAGGGTCACAGTGGTCTCCAGAGGAAGGGCAGCACCGAGCCCCAGGGTTTCAGGGGCAGATGAGACACAGCCACCAGAGGCCAAGGCCAGCCACATCTGTCTGTCCTGCCAGGTTTGTCTGGGAGCAGCCCTTGGATATTGGGAATTCAGGAGGTGGAATCCCAATTTTGGCCATGGGCACCTTGTTGAGAAGGATGGGTTTATTCCACATGAAAGAAAAGCACAAAGTCCAAGAGTTTGGAAAGAAGATGAGAGGTGGCCACCATGGGCGAGAGCAGCCAGACCTGTCTCTCATGGCAGCTTTTGTCTGGGAGCAATCCTTGGATAGACAGAATTTGGGAGGTAAATCTCAGTTTTGGCCATGGGAGCCTGGATGAGAAGGATGGTTCTTTTCCTTAGGAAGGAAAGCATGGAGCCCCAGGAGCCCCAGGATACCCCAGAACCCACTGAGGAACGGGGTCCCCGGGGCCTCATCATGCGCAGCCTTCAGCTGTCTCAGGCAGAGCCCATCCCGCCCTCAGCAGCCCCAGCCCAGCCCAGCCCAGCCCTCCTGGGCAGGAAGCCCCAATGGCCGAGCCGGCCTGGGACACTTGCAGGGATGCGGGGGCAGCCGCAGCTTCTGGGGCCAGCCTGGGCCAGGCCC
This sequence comes from Coloeus monedula, assembly GCF_965178545.1. Taxonomy (NCBI): domain Eukaryota; kingdom Metazoa; phylum Chordata; class Aves; order Passeriformes; family Corvidae; genus Coloeus; species Coloeus monedula. The sequence goes on from NW_028120420.1 coordinate 35,875, forward strand.
TGAGCGCCCTGCCAGGGAACCATTGCTGCCCCACATCCCATCTCAGCCTGCCCTCGGGCAGCGGGAAGCCGTTCCCTGGGGCCCGGCCCCGCAGGCCCTTGGCAAGAGTCTCTCTCAGCCAGCAATTGCTGCTCCTCCCTGCTGCGGGGCCCAAGCTGCAAGTTGATTTTCTGCCGCTGGCCCCGGCCCAGCCCCGAGCCAGGGCCAGGACCTTGCCCTGGAGCTCTGCGGGCGCTGCCTTTGTGCGGCCGCAGCGCAGCGGCCGCAGCTCGGAGCTGCCCTTTGTGTCCCCGCCGGCAGCTGCCAGAGCTGGCGGGGCCGGGCCAGGGCCGGGCCAGCCCCGGCCTTCCCGGCTCTGGGACACAGCGGCGGCAGCCCCAGCCTTCCAGCCCTGCACACGCTCCCACACAAGCCTCCAGAGCCGCGGCCACGCAACGCAACTGACCGGCCGCTGACCCCCCAGCCTGGCCTGATGGCCATTCCTCTGCCCACACCTCGGCCAAGCTCCCCTTGGCCACCTCCTGAGCCACAGTGCCACACACAAGTGGCACATACGGCTACAGAGCTCTGCCCACAGCTGGCAGGGAACGTTCATTCAACAGAAAAACCACCAAGAAAAAGAGAACTGCCCCCAGCAGAGCTGTTCCCTCCTGCAGTAGTTACACCTGCACACCCACAGCGCCTGAGACTGCAAGCAATGAGCATTCCCTGGGCACATGTGCAGCCCAAGCAGCTCGAGGACAGCCTTGCAGCAGGACTGCTCTCAGCTGAGCCAAAAAGGCCCCTCTGGCAGCTGCAGGGCCATTGCAAAGGGCAAGGGCCAGAGCCTGGGCCCACGGCGGAGGAAAGGGCTCTCAATTCCCCTGCCCTGCCACCTCAACCCTGTTCCCAGGCTGCTTCCCACACAGGATTCCTCTGCAGGACTGCGGAAAGCTGAGAGGCAGCTCTGGCTTCTCCACTTTCCATGTGCTAAAGCTGCCTGGCAGAAGAAATGGAGGGACAGCTCTGGTGGCACAATCCCTCCCGGCCCAGGGCCCAGCGCTGGGAAGGTCTTTCCGTGCCGAGGCTTTGCTGCGGCCAAGGAAAGCTCCTGGCTCAGGGTCACCTTTCCTGCTGGGCCAGAGCCCCCGAGTGGCCCAGCAGCAGCAGAGAATTCCAGCACAGCCCCGGCACGGGCAGGGCGGCCCTGGGCGGGCTGCGGGAGCCGGCAGCGCCTGAGCTCAGAGCAGCTGAGCCCGGGGGCTCTTGGCCAAGGCCGAGGCCCAGCGAGCATTTCTCAGCTTGCAGGGCGGCCTGGAAAGGTGCTGGGGGGGATCATTCACCCCCCAGGGCGGTCCCAGTGGCTCCCAGGATTTCCATGTCCGTGCTCCCAGCGCTGCTCCCAGCCCTGATCCGTGGGGATGGCAATGTCCCGCTCCCTTCCCGGGGCAGGCTCACACCTGAGCCAGGTGTGCAGGGCAGGACCTTGCCCTGAGCCCAAGCCCTGTCCCCCCTGCAGGATCTGCTTCCCATCGGCCTCTTCCTCCTGCGGCCCCAAGCCCAGCTCGGTGCTGAACGAAGGGCGCTGGGCCGGGGTCATCCCCCGGCGGGGGCTGCGCACCCCCTCTGCTCCCTCCCCAAATTCCCTCCCGGGGCAGCAGGGGCTGCCTCAGGAGCCCTGTGGGCAGGGAAAAGGGGGTGACACCGGCATGGGGGGGTCACACACCGTCTGGGGGGACACACACGGCCCCTGGGGACCCCCCTCACCTTCTCCTGCAGCGCCAGGAGGATGAACCGCAACATGGAGCTCCCGACCCCCAGCAGCATCTTGGGGGTGGGGTCTGGGGGCGAGTTTGGCTATCTGGGGAGGAGGTCACATCTGCCCTAAAACCCCCTCCCAGCTCCACAGCCACTCCCAGACCCCTCAAACCACCCCACAGCTCCTGGCCAGGACTCCCCCAACCACTCCCAGCAATAGCAATGGCCCCAAAAGCCACAGAATTCCCAACCCATCTCCCCCAACACGCACCCAAATTCTCTCCAAGCCACACAGCCCTGCCAACACCCCAAAACTCCCACACAGACTGCCCCAAAAGCCCCCAAACCCTGTCTCAGCACCTCAAACCGCTCCAAGGGCCATAAAAGCCCATCCCAGTCCCCCAAGGCGCCCCCAGACCCCCTCCCACACCCCATGGCACCGACCAGGACAGGGTGGGGGACAGGAACATCCACAGCCCGGAGCAGCTCAGGCACTTCAGCATCGATTTGGGCACTTTGGAGGCCACACCCCAAAGGGGGAGACTCAGGGCAGGGACTGAGACAGAAAACTGGAATTCCTGGAGAACAGATGGGCTCAGGTGGACACGTTCTGCCAGCACAACTGTGAGACTGTGGTCCCAGTCTGCCTGGCTTCGTGGCTCCACAACACTCAGATCCTCCCAAATATTCCCCTGAACCCCAAATTCACCCCCAAATTCCAGTAAAATTAAGCAGCTTTAGACCTCTTTGCTTAATTTCTTTATTTTTACTCCACTTTTGGTTGTTTCAGTGGGATTAACACAGAAATTACTTAGGCTGCAGAAGATCTCCAAGAGGTTTTGAGGGGCTGTGAAGGGCTGTGAGGTGCCTTGAGGGTTTGTTAGGGGCTGTGAAGGGTCATGAGGAGTCGTGAGGGGCCATGAGAGATTGTTGGGGGCTGTGAAGGGTCATGAGTGGCCATGAACTGTGAGGGGCTATGAGGGACTGTGAGCTGCCATGAGGGGCCATGGGGAACTGTGAGGGACATTGAGGGGTCATGAGGGGCTGTGAGGGGCCTTGAGGGGCCATAAGGGTCTCTTAGAGGCTGTTGGAGGCCAGGCACCTGATGGAACCGAGGGTCAGTTATGACACTGTGCAAGCAAGGAGATCATGGTTGACAGTACAGAACTTCATGGAAGCACAGGCCCATTGTCACACAGCAGGGCCGCAGAACCAAGGAGATCCTTGTGACACTCCACAACCTCATGGAGTCAAGGCGTCCATGTTACGCTACGGAGCCTCACGGAGCCAAGGGTCCATTGTGACACTGCGGACCCAAGGAGATTGTTGCTGACAGTACCAAAGTTCATGGAACCAAAAGTCCATTGGGACATTGTGGCGCCTCATGGAACTGTGGAGAGCATTATGACACTTTGTTACTATCTGATTTACACCCAGAAGGGCAAAGAAAACAAAATCTCTGAGTATAAAAGGAAAGAACTTTGAAGCTTCAAAATATTCCCAAAGACCAGATTAAAACCAAACGAGATTAAATGTTGGTGCCAAAAAAATGGGTATCTGTTTATCTAATGGTAAGAGAGGCAAAGAGAAAGAAGGAGAAAAGTAGAGAAAAGTTAGAAAAGCCAAGGTTACTCTAAAAAGCATAGGATAAGTCAGCACCACACTGTGCTACCTTTGTTGCTGCTGAGACAGGGTGGGGGAAGTGGAGAGGTTTTTGCCTTTTTTTTCCTGCTGTTTGAAGGGTCCTATCTGCCTCTTCTGAAGTCTAGAGCAGTTTGGCTGGAAAGCGGCGGCCCATCCTCCGAGATGCAGGCTCGATGCTTGCAGCTGAACCTCGGTGCGCCTGGGACGAAGGAGCAGGGCTAGGGGTTGCACAACTCCCTCGGGATTTCAGTGCAGGGGTGAAGGATTGGGGGGTGCTCCCCAGGCGGGCGGCGTCGGCTCCCGGAGGCCTCAGGGTGTCTGGCAGCAGGCGATGGTGGTGGTGGGGGGAAAGGCAAAGGGCGGGGATTCTACCTTTTGCTTTCGCTTCCACATTTTGCACCAGTTTTGCCTTCCTTTTTATGGGCCTCCAGGCGGGCTATGCACGGCCCGTACGGCACGTAGTTTCCAGGCATTCAAGAGTGATTATGATAAGCAGCCATAATGACGAAGCACTTTTGAAGCCTTTCAGGTGTTGAGCAGTGATAATGACGAAGCGTTTTTTGGAGCCTTTCTCTTAGTATTAGGCTCTTGCACACTTCAGAACCAAGGGGCCATTGTGACACTGCAGGGCCTTGTATAACCAAGGGGTCATTGTAGCACGGCAGGGCCTGGTGGAATCAAGGGGATCGTAGTGACACTGTGGGGCTCCAGGAGGCCCGGGGGCCATTCTGACTGTGTGGAAGCAAGGATACCATTGTTACGCGCATTGTTACGTGACCTCATGGAACCAGTGGGCCATTGTGTTATTTTGCAGCCCCATGGAACCAAGGAAACCGTTTTGACACAGCAAGGCCTCATGGAAGCAAGGGGCCTTTGTGCTGCTGTAGAGCCAAGGAGACCACTGTGATATTGCTGGGCCTCAGGGGAACAAAATTGTGATGCTGCAGGGCCCCAAGGCTGCAAACAGCGTGGAACAGGTCTGGTTGGCTTGGCCTCCTGGGGGCCACCTGCCTGGTCCAACTGACCTTGGCATGTTGAGGGTTGCTTCTCCTCTGCCCCTGAAACGCTGGAGTTCCGTGCTTTCCTTTCTGTGGGAAAGAGCTGTCCTCCTCCAGGGACCCATGGCTGAAATTAGGATGCTACCTCCAAATTGGATTCTATCCGAGGATTGTTCCCATGTGAAACCTGCCAGGACAGACAGCTCAGGCTGGCCTTGGCCTCTTAGGGGCCACCTCACATCTGCCTTCAAAACACAGGGGGCTGTGCTTTTCTTGCCATGGAAAAAACCATCTTTCAAGTCCAGCCATCCATGGCCAAAATTGGGAATCCACCTCTGAAATTCCATCTATCCAAGGAATAGCTCCCAGACAAAAGCTGCCAGGAATGTCCAGCTTCCCTTGGCTTCCTGAGGGCCAGCTCTCATCTGCCTTTGAAACACTGGGGCTCCTCACTTTTCTGCCAGTGGAAAAGAACTGTCCTTCTGGGCCAGACGTCCATGGACAAAAGTGGGATTTGGCCGCTCAAGATCCGTCTATCCAAGGATTGCTCCAAGACAAAAGCTGCCAAGACAAACAGGTCTGGCTGGCCTTGGCCTCCTTGAGCCACCACTAATCAGCCTTTGAAACACTGGGGCTCTGCCCTTTCCTTCCTGGTGAGAAGAACTGTCATTCCGGTCCAGGCACCCATAGCTGAAATGGAATTCCACCTCCAAAACTCCCCATATGTCCAAGGGTTGCTTTCAGACAGAAGCTGCAAGGACACACAGGTCTGGCTTGCCTTGGCCTCTGGTGGCTGCCTCTCATCTGCCTTCAAAACACTGGGCTTCTGTGGTTTCCTTGCTGTAGAAAAGAACTGACCTTCTTGTCCAGGTGCCCGTGGCCTCAAGCACATGATCACTACACAGGGACAAAGGAGCTCTGTGCTCAGTGGAGTGGAGACTGAGGACAGCGGAGGAGAGTCCTGGCAGGGCTTGAAGGGTGGTTTCAGAGATGGTGGATCCTTTTGACACAGTAGAGAACAGCCGGCAAAAGAAAGAATTAATGCAAAGGGCAGCTGGGGAGGTCCAAACTGGACACGAGGAGAAAGGAATTTCTCTCCCCGGGCAGTGCAGTGGTGCAACGTGTCCCCCAGAAGGAGTCTGGAGCAGCCCAAGGCTCTGTGTGCCCAGGCAGAGGCAGGCAGGACGCAGAGCTGCCAGCAAAGGAGGGGGCCAGCCAGGTGGGGCAGCCGGGGGGATGAGGACAGCCTGCAGGGACAGAGGCGCAGGGCAGGGACACCGTGGGACAGCCTGGGCTGCAGAGGGCAGAGGGGTGTGCAGAAGCTGCAAGGCCCTGACAGAGGCAACTTCTGCAGCCCTTTGGCCAGGGCTGCTGGCCCTGGCCCTGAGGCCAGTTGGGAGACAAGTGACCCTTGCAGCCCTGGGGCCTCATTGCCTCTTTTTTCCTGCTCAGCAGCATGGCAGGGGCCACCCCATGGTCCTGCCCTTGGCATTGCACATGCCCACATCCCAGTGCCCCGGGAAGAGTCCCAAGCAATGAGGGAGGGACAGGATCTGCCTTTCCGGCGGCTGGGGCACTGCCTGCAGCCAGCCTGGGCACAGCACAGAGGCACAGAGGGGTTCCATCAGTTAGGGCTGGGAAGATGCTGAGAAGTGACCGGGGGAGAATCATTCCCAGCCCTTGACACAGGAAGCCTCTGGCTGCAGGACAGTGCAGCTGCAGTTCCTGGAGTGATCTCCTCAAGCTGGAACATGCCACTGACTGTGGATTCAGGAAGTACATTCTCTGAGTATCTCTGGTGTAGAACATGAGGACATGCTCAGGCCTTCAGCTCAGTCCAGTAATATTTCCAACACAATCCTTTCTATAGGGATGAAATTTCCTGAGACTGTTTTCAGTCTCCTACTCTTGGGGAATGGGAGGGGGGAAGTGATAAAGGCATTCATCATTTTTAAGAGTCCCTAAGGCATCGGAACTGTAACTTGAGTGCTCTGCAGGAGTTTCCTAAAGTGCTTTCAAGACACTCCTCTGCCCATGCACCGCACCGGCATCACCTTTGCTGGACCCACCGGGCTCAGTCTGAGCTGTCCTTTCTCCCAGCTGCAAACAGAACCTGTCCCCAGCCAGTGCCCTGCACACAGGCAGGTTTCTGTAGGGCCAAGGAGAGTGCACAGAGATATGGGGTCTGTGAGTGCTGGCAGGAAGAGGTCAGGCACAGGGAAACAGCTCCAGGAGGAAGATCTTCAGCAAGCAGAGAGAAGATCAGGCAATGAGAGAAAACAAAAGGCAGAAATGTTGTGGCAGGGAGAGCTTAGAGACCTCCACAGGATGCCCTCGAGTGCAGCCCCTCCCTCTGAACAAGCCCCCTCCCCTCCTCTCTCCCTCAGCCAAGCCTCTGCCCTCAGGGCCGGGGGTCCAAGGCGTGAAGCCCCTCCTGGGCAGGCAGAGCTGCAGCAGAGCCGTGGGGCAGCTCTGCAGCCCCGGGCCCAGTTCCCTCTGCAGAGCACAGGGCTGGGAGCAGCTGCCCGGCCCTGGGGGCTCTGGGAGGGGGCACAGCTGGCTCAGGGTGACGCTGGCCCCAGAGCCCGGCTGTGGGCAATGCAGCCAGGGAAGGAGCTCCATCTCCCTACATCCAATGCCATCATTAGGACACTTGGCTTTCTTCTTGAGGATTCCCCCTAAGCTCTGAGCTTGCCTCCAGGGCGCAAACAGGTCGTGTAGCATCTTGGTGTTACCTGAAAGCCCCACAGTGAGACACAAAAGTTTTATGATGGAGAAAGGGCTGTTGGGTTGGTGAAACGAGCCATGTGTGTATTTGGCTACCAGTGTGGGGCTGAGAGCTCGAGAAGGGGATGGACATTTGATGGGCTGTGGTGGATCGATCTGCTCTCAGCAGCATTGGGATGGTTTTTAAGGGAAATATGGGAGGGTGATTATCCTCTGTCTGAGGAGGGTGAAAGGCCAGAGGATCTTGGAACAGGACAAAGTGACAGACCACCTCCCCTCACTCTCCACTCACCACCTTGCCTCACAGAACTCGCTCTATTCTCCCCGAGGGCAGCAGAAATGCTGAGTGTTTCTGACATCCAAAAACAGTCAGCAGGGGAGATGAAGAGGAGCTATAAAAACCTCTAGAACACTTTAACAGCTTTTGCCATTCCTGTTCTTGGGCCCTGGGAGTGCCCTTGTGTTAGCTGGGCTTTCAAAGTGGAACACCAGGACAGGTCCCTGTCCCCCTCCCACTTCTGCACAGCAAGGCTGAATTATAAAAACCCCCGGAGCAACTGCCCTGAAACTCATGTCACACTCAGCCAGCACCAACCAGGGCTGCGGCTGGAGCTGAAGGAAGATCTGCTAGAAAAACAGAAGGGTGTTGTCGGTGATTGAACACGGACTTGGCCGGCTGCATGCAAAGCCAAATTCTATCGCACGAGTCCCATCTTTATATACTGTTCCAAACCAGCAGTTCAGCAGCTACAAACTTCAGCTCCTAAGGTTCTATGTTTTACATCTCCAAGGGCTACAGATTACCATCTCCTCGCCCAATCTCCCATTAACTATCCTACTCTTTGTCTCGCCTCTTGCTCTTTGTCTCGCCTCCTGCCAGACACGGCCCCGGCCCGCCCCGTCTCTCGCAAGGCCCCACGCCAGCCAAAGCCCTTCTCCGTGGCCACACTCTGAATCCCCATAAGGTGTCAGTGTGTGACAGGAGAAGGATTTGTGGGGCATGTCTTTGATTTTGCTGAGAGACATTTCCCTTAAGCTGTCACTGACTTCTCCATGAACAGGTCCCCATGGCCAGACACGGCGAGTGTCCAACAGCAGCTCCATCAGCCCCTTCCTCCTGCTGGCATTGGCAGACACGCGGCAGCTGCAGCTCCTGCACTTCTGCCTCTTCCTGGGCATCTCCCTGGCTGCCCTCCTGGGCAGCGGCCTCATCATCAGCGCCGGAGCCTGCGGCCAGCACCTGCACAGCCCCATGTTCTTCTTCCTGCTCAGCCTGGCCCTCACCGACCTGGGCTCCATCTGCACCACTGTCCCCAAGGCCATGCACAATTCCCTCTGGGGCACCAGGCACATCTCCTACTCAGCATGTGCTGCTCACGTGTTTTTCTTTCTGTTCTTCCTCTCAGCAGAGGATTTCCTCCTCACCATCATGTGCTACGAGCGCTACGTGTCCATCTGCAAAGCCCTGCACTACGGGACCCTCCTGGGCAGCAGAGCTTGTGCCCACATGGCAGCAGCTGCCTGGGCCAGTGCCTTTCTCTACGCTCTCATGCACACGGCCAATACATTTTCCCTGCCCCTGGGCCAGGGCAATGCCCTGGGCCAGTTCTTCTGTGAAATCCCACACATCCTCAAGCTCTCCTGCTCCAAATCCCACCTCAGGGAACTCGGGCTTGTTGTGTTTTCCATCTGTTTAACTTTTGGTGCTTTTGTGTTCATTGTTTTCTCCTATGTGCAGATCTTCAGGGCCGTGCTGAGGATCCCCTCTGAGCAGGGATGGCACAAAGCCTTTTCCACATGCCTCCCTCACCTGGCCGTGCTCTCCCTGTTCCTCAGCACTGGCTTTGTTGCCTGCCTGAAGCCCCCCTCCATCTCCTCCCCATCCCTGGACCTGGCACTGCCAGTTCTGTACTCGGTGGCGCCTCCAGCCCTGAACCCCCTCATCTACAGCCTGAGGAACCAGGAGCTCAGGGACGCCCTGAGGAAAGTGATGACTGGATGCTTTCCAGAAGCAAAAACCTGCCTGTTTTCAGCTCCATAGGCTAAAGTGTAATCATTAGAGGCCCAGCCTGCCTTCTCAGGTTGTTTTGGTGGTGGTGGTTTTGGTGGCTTTTTTTTCTTCTCATATGTTAAGGTTGTACCCAAAAGATTTTGTTATGCATCTTATTCACTGTTTACAGGCTGAATGTGACTGTTGGCAGGGACTGTGTCAATAAGGAGTCTGCTGTGTGGGTATTCACATTAAATAAAGGACCCATCAGCAAGGTGTCTGTTCAAGATCCTTTGGTTGAGTCCATCCCTGGAGCTGGAGGGCAGGGCCAGTGTTGCAGGCATTGGGGGGGAAGAGTCCCAGCAGAGCAGCACAGCCAGGGAGCAGCAGAGCTTGGTCTTTTCAGAGCTCCTCTCTTATTACTTCCACTCTCTCCTTTGGAGCCGCTGTGATGGTGTAAGGCCAACAGCTCTGTCCGGGTGGTGCGAGTCCTGCTGCGTGTCACAGGCAGGGACAGGCCATGGGCACTGCTGGGACACAGCTGGGCTCCGCCACAGCAGTTCCATCAGCAAAGGGCATCTCCTGAAGGCACTGCAGGAAGGCTTTGCTCTCCCTCCACAGTCACTGTCAGGAACAGGCCCAAGGACCAGACTCTAAAGAGGCTGCCTGTGTTCCTTGTTCTCCCAGGGCTCAGTGGGATGAGATCAGGGTCCCAGTGTGGCCTTCAAGAGACTCGGGTGTGCTTCAGGTTTTGCTTGTTGGTGGCCAGTGCCCACCAGATGGTGAATGGTCTGTGATGAACCTTCCTGGGGCTCTGCAGCTTGTGCCAGGGCTGATGGCAGGGGAATGTTCTTCTAGAGGGACTTGGGAGCTGCCAGCAGAACACGGGGGACCTGCAGGGACAGTGTGTGCCAGGGATCAGCAGTGAGTGGAGCTCACTGGGCACAGGCCTGTCCAGGGTGGGCTCACCCACAGATAAAGGACTGAATGTTTCCTGTGACCCATGAGAGCTCTGCAGCCCAGGGGGACACAGCAGGTACAGGGAAAGGAGTCTGGGCAGTGACTCGTCTGACCCTCGGGAAACTTGCAGAGGAGGATCCAGGGCAGCCCCAGCCCATGTGCCAGCCCTGGAACAAGGCAGGCACCTCTGAGCACCCTCCATGGCCACAGCAGAGCCTGTGTGGGAGGGGGTCAGTGCAGGGAGCACCATCAGCTGCAGAGCTCTGTCTCCCAGCTTGAGCAGCAGAGCCCAGCAGAGGCAGCCCATGACCCCGGGCAGCACAGCCCCCATGCTCTGCAGAGCAGCACCCCCAGCTCGGGGGCTCTGGGCAGCAGGGCAGAGGCTACAGCAATGGCTGCTCAGGCCAGCACAGACGTGTTCCCCTGGGAAAGGCTCTGTGGGGAGCTGGCATGGGCCAGGAGAAGAGCAGGAGCTCGTGTGTGTGCAGAGGAGCCCTGGCAAGAGGCTGCCCTGTGCCTGGGATGGCAGCAGGAGCAGCCTGAGGAGCCCCGGAGCCAACTCTCTGCTGCTGTGCTGGGCAGCGGGGCCCTGGGGCTGCACGAGCTGCCCGAGCTGAGGATCTCCTGAGCATCCCAGACACAGAGTCACTGTCCCGGACCTCCAGTGCCTCCAGTTCCTGCTGCAGGGCCAGACAGGACTGGGCTTCTTTGCAGGGCTGGGGCCGGGGCAGGGAGAGGAAAACAATGGACCCTTGATTGTAGGAGTCCCCACAGTGTCACAATGCTCTCCATGGTTCCACGAGGCCTTGCAGTGTCACGCTGGCCCCTTGGTTCCTTTGGGCCCCACGGTGTCACTATGGCGCCCTTGGTTACACGAGGCCCCGCGGTGTCGCAAGACCCCTTTGGTTCTCCCAGGGCCCTCAGTGTCTGTTTTGCCAGTGGGCAGGGTCAGCACCAAAGACACAGACACCAAGTTCAGGAATAGTGGAATTTATTATAATGCAAAACTGCAAAGAATCACAAAAGGAGAAGCCCAGCAAAGCACCCAATCATCACTACCCAAGATTGTGTACAGTAATCAAGAAAGAGACAGCACCAGTCACCCTCAGACCTTGCCATCATCCACATCCTCACATCAGCTGGGGGAAGCTGTCACAGCCAAGGACTGGAGAGCCATTCCCAGACCCTGGGAATTCCTGCAGGTACATCCAGCTTTGCGGGCACCGAGGCTTCAACCTCGCTGTGAAAGGGCCCAGCTTTGACAGCGTTGAACAAACAAGCTGACATCACTTCTAGTGTGGGAACATCTGGTTTCATTCTCCTCTTTGGTTTCTCCCAAAGCCTGGCCAGGGCTCAAGGAGGAACCGAGGGAGTTTGATCCTAAACCCCCAAACAAGGCCAGATGGGGCCCTGTGCAGTTTCTAAATACAGAAAGGTAAATCCGTGTTTCACCAATGAACATAGAGCATATTGCTAATAATGCTCTGTTACTGAGCAGATAGAAATAGAACATTTGGTTGGAAGGTTCATGTAGATGTCAACTTTGGCTCAGAGCCTGTTGTTCAGGCCTCAGTCAAGGCCTGTTGTTCAGGCCTCAGTACTTCAATCAGTCCTTTGACCTAGAGACGAACTACAACCTTCATAACAATCCTTTTGATACTACAATCTTTTAGATTTAAGCATTTGAATTACTTTGTTGACAAGCCAAAATATCATACGGGAAGTGCTTTAAGGGTATCTTTTCACAATCTTCATAGGAACGCTTAACCCAGCCATGATTAAAGAGCTGTACGTGACTTTGATTCCATTTCCCTTTATACTGGGTGCAACTGAACAGTTCACAGTGTGGGTGCATACAACCTATTCCAGGAGACAACATCCATCCACAGACACTTTTTCCTACATATATTCCTCTTTATCCGATTTAGGCAAGAAATGCCTTTTCTACGAAAATGCAGCGGTCAGGGATCGCCACCCTCGGTCTAGAACCCTGTTTTTATCATGAACTGTGCTCAAGTTTCTAACCCACCGTTTGGGTTGGGCCAGATGGGCCAGCCAAGGCCAGTCATCGAATCCTGGACTTCCACGCACCCAGCAATTACTGAAGTTAAATGAGTTCCCTATCTCTGCTCCTACTGTTAGAAATCTGTTTTCCCAACCAGTGCTCTGATTACAATGACAACATTAAACCAACAAGATCAACCATAGTTTCACTGTTAAGCGGTCCCTTTCTGTCTGCAGAAGTCACTCAGTGGCACATCAGTCTTCACATCGAGCGCCGTGGATCAGAGCACTTTGCAAAGGGACCATTGGGGCAAAGAGGGAGATTTGGTCTGGCAGGCTCTGCAAAACAATATCCTGTAACATCTCTTTGTTCTCACATAGAACACTTGGCTGCAGGGACATGTTCCCATCTTTCTCACCCAGGTTTCAGGATTCCAAGAGTGTTGTCTTTGCCTACAGCTCTTCCTTCAGCTGGCTCGGGCGGGCCATTTGGCCTCTGGACCCACACTCTGGCTCCATGATTAGGACTGCTGGATCCAAGCCCTTTATCTCCATGAACAGTAGTGATGTGAGGTGGATGTTCTTTTTTCACGGTTGTTTTAAAAACTGGCAATATCAATAATTGTGCTACCCTGCCGTGGGGTTGAATAATCCAGTGTTGTTCACTATTGTTTAACAGAACTACTTTAATTTCTCCTTGATAATCTGCACCAAGCACTCCTCCCACCATATGAACACTTGTCAAGGCCAAGCTTGAGTGAGCAGTTATCAAACCAGTGTCCCGGAGGAATCTGAATTCCTGTGCTGGTATTGATAACTCTCATTTGCTTCTGATTTATCCTAATTCATTCTAATGCATAAAGGTCCAGCCCTGCAGCCTCTGGGATGGCCCTGTCAGGGGCCATCACCCCCAGAACAATTTCCCAGGAAGTCAGAGTGTCACTGTCCGTGGTTGTATTTGCAAATTGGGTGCAGCCACGCGCATCGAGGCGGTTTCCATTTCCCCAGTGGGCCCATTGTTAAGGATATGGAGCACATCTGGGAGGTGGGTTTTTCATTGCAACAGCTTCCCATCTCCTACATTTTTCAAGTGCTCTTTTAACAACCCCTTCATCTGTTCAATCAATTCTGCAGCTTGTGGATAGTCTGGTATATGAAAAACCCAGCAGTCTTACTCACTTTATTTTGCACAGGAACAGACAAAGCATTCCACGTCCTGGCATCAGCAAACCCTATCAAAACAGCCAGTTTCATCCCTTCCTCCTTCATCTCTTGTATACAATCTCACACAGTTTCCCAGCAATGTTGGGGTCCTGGCCAATCATTTTCTGTAGAGTACTTAGTCTTATATCCCTGAGCAGCCAAAGCTAACAAATTGGTATTTGGAGCATTATTTCACAATGTCATTATATACATGTGAAAACATAAACATACAATTTTTATTATATTATATACATGTAGATAATTCTTTTTATTTTTATTCTTGTTGTTATTATTATTATTTCCTTTGCTCAAACAAATCCAAGCTCAAGATTAAAAACTTCTTCTGTCGCTCCATGTGGGAGCGTTTCAACAACAAGCGTTCCTTCTGTTGGTGCTGTTTCCGAGATGCTGTTAACAAAATTCACCCTCATCTTCCCAAACCCACAAGTTCTTTTCCTTTTTCCATATGCAATTTTTGGATGCATTCTAATACATCCAGTGCTTCAGCTTCTTTCAGTTGACGTCCTCATTGCTCGCACGGTGCTCCGACCTCAGCCCACGCCACAGCCAGCAAACCCTCAGGAAGGTCTTCCCATCCGGGAATTTTGGATGGCACTGATTCCTTACACTTTCATTTAAAAAGCAGCATTTTGTTGGGATCCGGCCAGACCATACCAAATTTGTTTTACCAGTGGGCAGGGTCAGCACCAGACACAGACACCAACTCAAGGAATCAGCGTCATTTACTGTAGTTCAAAGCAGCAGAGAATCACAAAAGGAGAAGCTCAGCAATGCACCCAATCATCACTGCCAAAGATTGCCCGTAGTGATTAAGAAAGAGACAGCCCCAGTTCCCCTCAGACTTTACCATCGCCCACATGCACACATCAGCTGGGGGAAGCTGTCCCAGCCAAGGACTGGAGAGCCATTCACGGACACTGGGAATTCCTGCAGCTGCCTCCAGCCACAGCTGAGGCTCCAACCCCGCTGGGAGAGGGCCCGGCTTTGATAGTGTTGAACTGACAAACCGACAGCACTTCTAGTGTGGGAATATCTGGTTTCATTCTCCTGATTGGTTTCTCCCCAAGCCTGGCCAGGGCTCAAGGAGGAAGCAAGGGAGTTGACTTTGACCATACAGCCCCAAACAAGGCCAGATGTCAGATTTCATGGCCTTGTCCAGCTTCCAAATACAGAAAGGTCAATCCATGTTTCACTAATGGGTGGATACATCTATCAGAGCGCTAATGACCATGCACATTTCATTAATGAGCAAGTTCAAAGAGAACCTTTGCTGGGAAGGTTCTGATGGTGCCCCAAGCCCCGGGACTGGAGGGGCCCCTTGGCTGCGGGGCTGGCAGGGAGCTGCCCCTTGTTCTCACTCTGCCTCACGCAAAGCTGGGCCGCTCACAAGTGGGGCAGCACAGCAAACAGGCAGCCTGCGAGTCTCTTCCATCCTCGTCTCTTGGGATTTTTCACCTTTGAGCTTAAGGTCTACAAAGGCAACTGCTTTTGGTCCCGCTGGGTATCGCCACGTTAAGCAATGCTGCTCAATCCGTCTGTAGCACAGCAGCAGGGGAAAGGCCTCAGCCCTTCAGTGTCAGGAGCTGCCGGGCTCTGCCTGAGCAGCTCAGCCAGCAGGAAGGGAGCTGCTCCACACGGGAACGAGGAGCAAAGGACTGCAGCACCTCCTTCTTGGGCAGAGCCCAGATTCAGTGGGGCAATAACAGAGTTATTCTCGTGCACTGGTGCATCAGCACTGCAGCTGCTGTGCCCGCAAGCACATGGTTCGAGATCTGCAAAAGAATTCTGCAACTCTTGACTGGGTCAGGATGTCACCAGTGCTGAACTCCACTTTAGTCCAAAGCAACCAGTTTACACCTCTGCTGGTGTCTGCTAGGTTTTTTTCTTCAGGGTATCCAGACAAAAGGAAACAGAGGAGGAGGCTACATTTTCGTTGTTGAGCAGAAATGCATCTCATTTTGCTGTACAATCCTTTTTTAAGACGTGTTATCTCTTTAAAAAAAAAAAGAAAAAAGAAAAAACAGAAAAAATATGAAAGAGGAAAAAACCAAATGTGTAGTGAAAAATCTTTTGTAACTTTGGTTTAAGTGGTAACTGATCCTTTTAAAAAGAGAACTAAGTTATTTACTTTGCAAATGTGCTGATGGCATGGATCCATCTCACTGACCTCAGCAGCCTTTTTTTAAAGGTTTTGGGGTTTGTTGCCAATATTAAGTTATTTTAAATTGTGGTTGAAGCAATAGGAAATTGAAATATGGATTGTGCATGACCGTGTCTTGAGTGTAAAAATATTGCAGTTTGAAACTTGGACCTAAAGTATTGCAAAGCAAAGTTATAAATACCAATGGATTGTGTGACAGCAACAATTTCCTATAGGATGTGCAGCATCAGAAAGACTTCATCAGTGTGGCTGTGGGTGCTTTTAGCTTTGTCCTGTGCCACTCTATGATGACATGAAACAGGACTTAACCTGCCACCAGCCCAGGCCACCCTTTGCCACCCCAGCTCCTTGGACCTTGTGTCCGCACAAGCAGACACAAAGTGTTTCTGCTGCTTCCCCCTTTTGCACAAATCCACAGAGAGCTGGGATTTTCCCCGGTCTCGTGTCTCCATTGTGCCATATTCCTAAAGAACCAGCAGGCCCTCCCGATGAATACGGTGAGTTACACAGATGCTTGTCAGCTCCACTGCCTGCCTAGAAATCTTGAAACTGCTTCTAAATGCTGCTCACTTCAGCTCTTGGACACCTACTCACACAGAGCTGGGACAAAAATGCCCCGGATGCCAGCTTACAAGGTGAGTTACGCCAAAGAAGGGCTATGTGGGAAATAGCCCCGGACAGCGGGCGAGATGCGGCTCCGCACCTGCCAGGCCCTGCTAAGGCTCAATGCCGGCTCCTCTGCAACAGCAAAGACCTTCAGCCTTGTCACTGCCCAGAGGGGCAGTGCCGGCCCGGCCGCACAGCTCGTTTTCCCCACAAGCTGCAGGAGGTGAGAAGGCAACACTTGCAAACACTGACTGCGAGCCACAGCGCCGGCTGTGCACCATTAACCTCAGCTCTGGGACCACTGTCTGCCCCAAGCCCCGGGGGATGCACTGGGAGCCCGGCTGGGCTCTGCCCTGGGGCCATCCTCCAGTGACAGCTGCAAACAGGGAGCATTTAGTTGCCACCAAGAGCCCAGCCACGCGTGGAGGGGAGCTGGTGCAGCTGCGGCCTGCGCTGTTGCCTGCTGTGCTCTGGGGCTGCTGCTCCCCGCAGAGGGAACTGCACTGCCGTGCCAGAGGAGACAGAGAAGCTTCAGCTTAAGCCAAACTGAGCTGGGTGGCTGGGCTGGCAGGAGTGGCGAGGGTCAAGGGGATTCCCAGAGCTCATCCTGCTGCAAGGACGAGCAAAAGTGGCAGTGGGAAGCCAACAGTGAGGAGAGCTGAGGCCTGGAGGGCAGCTCTTGAATGACGCTCAAATCTCACCGGACCTCTGAGACATTGCTGTTCTTCTGCCAGTGAAAGGATGAGTCCCTAAACCTGGGGCTCGCTCCTCCTCGTGGTCAGGGGCATCAAGGAAGGCTACAGTGCGACAGAGACTGCCCTGAGCTGGCAACTCACTGGGGGAAAAGAGGGAGCACTTGTGAAGTAAAAGGCAGGTGGGGCAGAGAACTGTGCAGAGAAGGGCTGAGCTAAAGCTTGAGCAAGATGAAAAATGTCATTTGGGCTCATCCCAGACTGATTTCATTTCACAAGTTATTGAACAAGTTTATTTTGGGCGGGGGGGTGTCATGTTTTCCCCTGGAGGCGTGCACTCTGCAGGCTTGAGCTGCGTTGCCGAAATGCTCGGGCACGTCTCTGCTGCAGCTCACACCGGTTCTTCTTTGGCTTCTTCCGGCCCGGTGCTGAGCCGCAGCAGAGCCCTGGCGGAGCCCAGAGCAGCCTCAGCATCCACAGAGCCCGGCTGCAAGGAGAGAAAGCAGAAACCGCCCGTCAGCTGAAGGCTCCCGTCCCCCTTGTCCCAGCCGCCCGCGGTGCCCAGGCCGTGCTGGCCGTGCTCAGAGCGGTGCCCGAAGCCGCCCGTCCCTGCTGCCTTTGGCAGGAGAGCAGGAGGGCAGGACACGTGCCCAGCCTGCAGCCGGCCGTGGCACAGCCACCTCCTCAGCAGCCGCCCAGAGCGGGATGCTGCTGTGCTCGCTGCCATCTCCCAAAAGCCCTTATCCCAGCCGTGCCAAGAAGACGGGGACCCACCGCACGCCACCCACCGCCGGAAGAAAAGCTGCTCCCAAGCCATGTCCTCGGCCTTCTCCAAGGCCACGTCCCATCCACGCCGCAGCTGCTCCCAAGCACTTCCCGATCCAGACTGGACACCACCTACAACGCTTCCTTGAAGAAAAACAAACAACAAATTAAAGAAAAGGCATTACAGACAAAAAGGAGAAACAAGAAAAAAGCTAAAAAATCTTCTCTCTGTCGGGGGCCTGAGCAAGGCCCAACCTTCCCTACATGCTGGGGAAAAACCCACCCACGGGCGAGGGAAGCCCACGCTTTCTCCCTTCCCCCCTGCACTGCCCCCCAACAGGCACGGCGAGCCCAAAGCAAACAAGGGGAGGGGAGCAGCCCAAGCCCTTCCTTTCCTGCAAAACAAAGCAGCCCGTGCACAGCTCCTGGATTGCCACCTCTGCTCCTGCCATGGGGCCTTGTTTGTGTCGGGCTGCCAGCCCCAGCCCCAGCCCCAGCCCAGGGAACAGTGGGTGGTGGGGGCTGTTGGCAGGGCCAGGGGCTGACTCCCATTTCGTAAGCACCCCAGCCCATCCCGCCCACCCTGCCAAAAAGCAGCTTGGCAGCCGGCTGAAGGATTGGTTGCATCTGCCCCAGCAAAGGGAGGAACCTTTGCTTCCTGGCCAGGCCGTGCAATGCCCAAATCTGGGAGCATCCCCCTGGGTGTGGACTCATCTGTAAATTCGCTGTGGAGCCTGGCTTTGAAGAAGGTGCCACAATTGAAGTCCATCATCTTCAGCTTGCCAGGTGGAGGAAGAGCTTGTCATCCTTGATGTCACCCTCCATGTCTCCAGCAGCAGCAGCCGCACCTGGCACAGCTTCTCCAGGGGCTTCTTCTTCCCTGGGGCTGGAGCAGGCTGTCAGTGCTCTGCCCAGGGCCCCGGCTGTTGCTGAAGCAGGACAAGCAAAAGCAGCTGGCACGGGGGCCACCAGAGCTGGGAAGAGCAGCTCAGCTCCAGCAGCAGGGCTGCGCGTGCCCAGCTGAGGAGCCCTGCGCAGCGATTCAGGCAGGACAAAAACTCTGCCTTTCTTTGCTGCTCCTTGCCAAGGCGCGTGTGCAGCTGGAATTCACCGGCTCCCTGGCTCAAAGCGTGCGTGTGGCTCTCTCCCTTCTCCTATGGCACGCGAATATCCTGCATCCAAGGAGCACAGGACAGGTCTTCTAATGAGGGCCTTTCCGAGGAGAGCACGGATAAACACCGTCGGATGAGATCCTGGCACTCTGCGCAGAGAAAGCAGAAAGCACCAGTCAGTCGCAGAAGGCTCCTGTCCGCTTTGCCCCACTCTTGCCATGGCCAGGCCGTGCTGCGTGTGCTCAGGGCTGTGCCTAAACTTTGCCATCAATTCTTTCTTTTGGAGGAGAGCAGGACATTGCCACCTCCTCAGCAGCTGCCAGTGTGGGATGCTCCTGAGCCCGCTGCTGTCTCCCAGCACTGCTATTCCCCCCGTGCTGCAGAGACGAGGATCCACCTGGAGAGAGCCGTCGTGGGAGCGAGAGCCGGCCCCAGGTGCTGTTCCAGCCCCTCCTGAAAGGGTGCTCCCCGCAGACCATCTGGTGCAGCACGATGCCCAGGGACCAGACGGTCGCTGCCTCGCCGTGGTACCAGCCCAGGTGCGTCCATTCCGGGGGGCTGTAGGACGGTGTTCCTATGGAATAGAGATGGAGTTCTTCAGGGGGACGCTGCCTGCTCCCAGAGCCTCGCCCCAGCATCCCCGGGCATGCGGGGGCCGCACCAGCGGCACGCAGCCTGACCCGCTGCCCTCTCGCCAGCACCTGGGGCTTGTGTACAGACTGGGGGTTGGAAAAGAAGCCGCCGGTGTCGCAAGAGGGCAGCGGAAGCCCTGGCAAGGCCCGAGCATTCCATGCAAAGGAAAAACCCACTTGGTGCTGGGGAAAAACCACGCTTTCATCCTCCCTGCCTGCACTGCCCCAGAAACCATTCTTAAGCCAAGGCAAGCACGGGCAGCAGAGCAGTCTGAGCCCTGTCTCGCCTGCACACCAAACGGGCTGGAGCACAGGTTCTGGGCCCCCCTCTCTGCTACCCCCTCCCACGGGTGTTTCTGTGGCGCTGGCTGCCCCAGCCCCAGCGCCAGTCCTGGGCAGAGGGGCTGGCAAAGGCTGCCAGCAGGGCTGGAAGATGGCCCCTCAGCCAGCGCCGCTCAAAAGCAGCAAGGCTGAAGACTCCGGCTGCCATGACTGGCAGCAAAAGGGAGAATCCCCCCTGCCACAGCCGCCTTGGGCTGTGAGCTGTTGGGCTCTGAGATGCCGCTCCCAGGAGCCTCCCCCTGCGTGGGCTCACCTGCAAAGCTGGTGTAGGCTGCGGCTTGCAGGTAGGTGCCACAGCCAAAGTCGATGAGTTTGGCCTGCCCGGTGGCCAGGTCAACCAGGATGTTCTCCGGTTTGATGTCCCGGTGCAGGACCCCGCAGCTGGTGCAGTGCCGCACGGCCTCCAGCACCTGGCGGAACAGGTGCCGCGCCACCTCCTCGCACAGGAAGCCCCGTGCCCGAATGAAATGAAGGAGGTCCTGAGACCGCTCCGGGCGCTCCAGCACCATCACCACGTTGTTGGGGAGCTCCAGCCACTCGTGGAGCTGGACGATGCCAGGGAAGCCAGCGGACACCTTGGCCAGTAGCACGATCTCCAGTGGTGCTCGGGTGCCGTCGGGCTGCGGGAGGAGCACGATGCCGTCAGCGGGGCCCATGCCGTGCCGGGGCTCGGCAAGCCCTCAGCCAGCCGGGGACGCTCTGCGCGCTCCGCTGGCCCCACGGCCGCTCTCCCTCGAGGCGTTCTGGCGGCTTCCACCCTGCCGGGCCTCGGCTCATCCCCGCCCGTCGCGCCCCGGCTTCTCGCGCTGCCCCTCGCTCACTCACCAGCTGGCCCCAATGGTGGATGCGGTTCCGCGGCACACGTTTGATGGCCACCTGCAAGGCAAGGGGAGCAGCGGGCTGAGCTCGCCGCCCGCCCTGCCGAGCCCCATGCTCCTTCTCCTCCTCCTTTGCCCCCCGCCTCCCGCGCCCGCCGCCGGCCCCGCCACTCACCGGGGCTCCGTCCGAGAGCCGCGTCGCCGCCAAGACGCTGCCGAAGCCGCCGCGCCCCAGCAGCGAACCCAGCCGGTAGCGCTCCTTCAGGCCCTGCTGCGCCTTCCGTGCCGGCGAGACGCGGCCGTCAGCGCTCGGCCCGGGGCCAGGAACGGCCCCCGAGCGCCGCTCAACCGCCCCGGGCCGGCCATCCCCACATGTTGCCTCTTTTGAAGCGGACACCGGCGGCTCGGGGCCGGCGGCCGCGCTCAAGAGCGGCGGAGTTCGGAGCGGGGAAGACGCTGCGGAGGCGGCGGGAGCGGCCGCGCCGCCTGTGTCCCCGGCGGGCCCCGGGAGGAGCCGAGGCCGGGGCCGGGGCCGGGGTCGGGGTGGGGGTCGGGGTCGGGCCAGCCGGAGCCAGGGGCTGGCGATGGTGCCCAGGAGCCAGGCACTGATGCCCGCCCAGCAGCGCCACAGCCAGGACGGCGAGAGCCGGGCGGAGGCGGGACCGCGGCGGGACGCCCGGGGGCGGGGAGGGGGCAGCCCCGCCCGGGGCCGGGGCCGGGCCGGGGGCATGGCCCGGCCGGGCACGGGGAGAGGGAGGCCGCGGGACGGGGGGGTTGGGGAACGAAAGGGAGAGCGGGAGAGGGTGCGAGACCCTGGGAGAGGGAGAGGAGGAGCAGGAGAAGGGACTTAGCAGAGGGTTCGTGGACTCGCTGCTCTTCTGCTGCTCTTGTGCTGCTGCCGCTGCTGCCGCTGCTGCCGCTGCTGCCGCTGCTGCCGCTGCTGCCGCTGCTGCCGCTGCCGCTGAAGCGCTGGGAGCGTTTGTCCGCGTGTCCGTGTGTCCGGTGCCCGTGTGTCCGTTGCCCCCCGCGCGCCCCACGGCCGAGCCCCGCGCGCCCCGGGGCAGCACGGGCCGCTCCGCTCCGGGGCCGAGGCGGAGTCCCGGAGCATCTCTTCCTCCCGCAGCCACACCAAACCCGCTCGGCCTTTGGGAGCATTTTTGCACACGGTTCCCTTTGAAGGGCTCCTCTCTCCTCCCATTTCCAAGGAGTCTCCCTGGGGTTTTGGCACCTGCAGCGACAGGGTAGCGATTGGGCTTCAAACTGCAAGAAAGACATGGAGGGGCTGGAGCATGTCCAGAGATGGGAATGGAGCTGGGGAAGGGTCTGGAGGACTTCTGAGGGGCAGCTGAGGGATCTGAGGGGGCTGAGCCTGGAGGAAAGGAGGCTCAGGGGGGAGCTGGCTCTCTCCAAGTCCCTGACAGGAGGGGGCAGCCAGAAGGGCTGGGGCTCTGCTGCCAAGGGAAAGGACGAGAGGAAATGGCCTCGGGGGAACCTTTGGGGTGGATGGTGGGGAAATTCTCAATCTCCATGTCTCGACAGAGCGGGAGAGGGGGAGGGGTGGGGCACGAGCTGGGGACACGGGGGTGGTGACGGTGGGCTGGGGACACGGGAAAGGGCACGGGAAAGGGCACGGGAAGCCAAAGCCCCGCTGAGCGCTGGCGCTGCGCTGGCACGGGGTGAGCTGGCAGCAGGGCCCCAGAGCCCTGAGGGACTCGCCCTGACGCCCGGGGAGTATTGATCCTGGTCTCTAAAAAATGAGACTCAATAAAATATCATTAAAAGATGCTTCCTTCTCCTCCTCCTCCTCCTCCCCCATCCCTTCTCCTGCTCCCCCCGGGCCCAGCGCCCACCCTTGGCCCCCCGTTTTCCCAGCGCGGTCGCATCCCGCGGGAGGAGCCGGGATGGAGGCGGGGCAGGTCGGGCTGGGGCAGGGCTGGGCTGTGGGCCCGGCCTGGGAGCCCCCCACGCGCCCCCTCCTCAAATTCCCCTGGCGGGGGGCGCTGGGGGCGAGGGGGGGCGCAGGTGGGGTCCGGGGGGGGGAGCGCTGGGCGCTGCGGGTCTGCCTGGCAACTGGTGAGTCACCAGCGCCGCGCGCTCTGATTGGCTGAAGGTTGTTCAGCGCCTTCTCTGATTCTCTGACACTCGCGGGGAATTTTGGTTGGTCCTTGGGGGCTGTGGGGCGGCTTGGGGGGGGGGTCTCTGCGCCTTTGGGGTTCGCTGGGTGGCGATTTGGGGTTGAGGTGCCTCCCAAGGACCCCCCGGGGGGGGGCGACACACGGGTGACACACGGGGGTCCCATTCCCGATCCATCCTGGGGCCGGTTCCGCCCCCTCCACTCTCGGTCCCCGCGCGGGATCCCCCAAAGTCCCTTCCCACTGTTCCCCAATAAACGGGACCGGGGCGAACTGGGAAGCCTTCCTGGGAACACTGGGAGCAGCCGGGCAGGGGCAGAGTGACAGCGGGGCTGGGGGGGACACACGACCCCCCAAAATCAGTTCAGTGCCGCAGCGTGTTGTGCACAATTTCTATGCTGATAAGAGAAGGGGGTGATTTTGGAACGTTTTCCTTCCTGACACGTCTGTCTGTGGGAGCTTCAGGTGCTTGGACTCAGGGATAGCGAAGGTGTGTGAAAGTGACTGGGCTGCAAGAATCATGTTGCACAGGGAAGAGGGAAGGTCAGCAAATGTTTCCTGTCCTGGCACATGTCTCAGTCTGAACTGCAGCTGGAGATGCTTCACTTCCACCAAGGACTCTGCCACCTGGAGAGAAGGATGTGCTAGATGGAGTTGAGAAAGAAAGTGCGTATCACGAGCTTGTTTCCTCTAGTTCCTAGACAGCAAAGGGGCTGTGAAAGGCAGCACTGGCTTTTTGTTCTAGGACTTTTTCTTGACAAGCAGCTGCTGGATGTTTGGAAGGGCGTTTGAGATATGCAAAAATGAGAGGGTAAGATGGTACACTGAGCTTGAGAGAAAAAGCCTATCTTCAGGGATTTGGATGCATTTCAGAGGCTGTGAGTTCCATGCTGAGCAGCTGATGGCACAGAAAAGGTTCTAAAGAAAGAGGCCGTGCTGGAATTGCCTTTTCTTTTGCAGCCTAGAAACTGCACAGCCAACAGCAAAACGATTCCTCCTCCTCCTTGCCTGCTCCATGCAGCATCCCATTCCTTTCTGTCTCCAAGAGGCAGGATGCACAGCCGAGCTCTTCCACCCACTGCTCGCACACGACTGGGGCCGCGCCAGCCAAGCGCTTGGCTTTTTGCTGGCCACTGTCAGCGCTCATGGAAACAAGCACACGATAGCGCTGCCCACTTGCAGGAGAAGGAATCACTGTGAGCCCAGCTCGAAAGCACGCCAAGGGCAGAGGCAACTTGGAAACTTCCCTGCTCTCAAATCAACGGTGTCAGGACAAAAAGATTTCCCTCATCTTCCCCTTGTGAGTGCAGACTCTTCTTTGCACCCACACTCCAAGAGCAAGATGAACTCCTTTGCCCTAACTTGCACTTTCCTTCTCAGCTCTAGGCACCATCCGAAGCCTTCCCTCTGCCAGAGTCAGGATCCAAAGACAACGGCACCAGGGACTGCTCACACACGAAAGGCACCAGGACAAAAGGCTCCCGAGCTTGGCCTTTGCATTCCCGCGGACAGCTCAACAGCTCTAAGCCAGAGAAGTGCCTGGTGGGAGGAGCCTTTAGAATCACTCCAAGCACCTCATGACAAGGAGCTGCAGCGTGTGGGGATGAATCTCCAGCAGCCTCCTGCCCCAGAGTGTCCCCCGGGAGCAGCCATGCTCCAGGCCGTGACTGCCAGCTGCACATGCAAAGGAGCCGGTGTTCCCCACCACGGCTGTGCCTGGGACAGAGACACGAGTGGCCACAGAAGTGGCCATGGCACTGTCCGCACGCTGTCCCTGCTGCTTCTCGCTCAGCCGCTGGCGGGGCACCAACTCCCAGCCAGCCACTCCTAAAGCCACGGGCCCACTGGGACACTGCGGGGGCTCGTGGAAGCCAGCGGCCATTGTGACACAGCGGGGCTGCACAGAAGCCACGGTGCTTTGTGACCCGTGGCTGCCAGGAGAGCCTTTGTGATGCTGGGGACCTACACGGAACCCTGGCTCCACTGTGACACCAGCACAGAAGCTCGGGGAGCCCTGGAGAGCGTGGGGATGCTGGGGAAGCTGACGGAAGCCTGGGCACCACAGTGACGCTGTGGAACCTGGTGGAATGGAGGGGCTACAGTGACACTCTGGGGCCTTTTGGAAGCAAGGAGACCCTGGTGGGAAGCCACGGGATGATTAATGCTGGCAGGAACCTGCTCCAGCTGGGCTCCTCTCTCCCGGCTTCCACAGGTGCTGCTAGGATGCCCCTGCGGCACTGGCTTGTCACGGGCTCACGGCTTCCTTTGGGAATGGCTCTGCTCCAGGATGGCATGCTGCAGAGAATGCAGGTAGATGTTGTGCTCCCTCCTGGCATGCAGGTGGACAAGAAAGCCTGATCCAGCCCCCCATCAGCCCGGCTGTGTCATTGGGGCAGGGGAACTTTGGCAGCAGCCCCAGCCCTGCTCCTGGTCCCGGCTGGGCACGCAGCTGCTGGGACACAGGTGTGTCCTGATGGCCGCCGTGTACTCGTTTGAGAAGGGAAGGACAGAGTGCATCAGTGAGTTTGGTGTGGCTTACATGCGGCAAGGAGAAGCTGCAGCCCAGAGCTGGCTTTCACTTCTAGAACCTTTTGCTATTGCGGGAGCAGCTGGTGGACATTTTCACCCGAGCTGCAGGAGTGAAAAGTGTGATGGCATGTCTATCTGAGAAGGAAGGTTCAGTGCCGCAGCGTGTTGTG
Organism: Coloeus monedula; assembly: GCF_965178545.1. Classification (NCBI taxonomy): domain Eukaryota; kingdom Metazoa; phylum Chordata; class Aves; order Passeriformes; family Corvidae; genus Coloeus; species Coloeus monedula. The sequence goes on from NW_028120420.1 coordinate 61,118, forward strand.
CACAATTTCTATGCTGCTAAGAGAAGGGGGTGCTTTTGGAACGTTTTCCTTCCTGACACGTCTGTCTGTGGGAGGTTTAGGTGCTTGGGCTCAGGGATCCCGAAAGTGTGCGAGAGTGACTGGGCTGCAAGAATCATGTTGCACAGGGAAGAGGGAAGGTCAGCAAATGTTTCCTGTCCTGGCACATGTCTCAGTCTGAACGGCAGCTGGAGATGCTTCACTTCCACCAAGGACTCTGCCACCTTGCGAGAAGGATGTGCTAGATGGAGTTGAGAAAGAAAGTGCGTATCACGAGCTTGTTTCCTCTAGTTCCTAGACAGCAAAGGGGCTATGAAAGGCAGCACTGGCTTTTTGTTCTAGGACTTTTTCTTTCTTTCTTTTTTCTTTCTTTTTTTTTTTATTGTTTCTTCTTACTTTGTTTCTTTTTTTCTTTTTCTTTCTTCTTTCTTTCTTTCTTTCTCTTTCTTTCTTTCTTTCTTTCTTTCTTTCTTTCTTTCTTTCTTTCTTTCTTTCTTTTCTTTCTTACTTCCTTTTCTTTCTTTCTTTCCTTCCTTCCTTCCTTCCTTCCTTCCTTCCTTCCTTCCTTCCTTCCTTCCTTCCTTCCTTCCTTCCTTCCTTCCTTCCTTCCTTCCTTCCTTCCTTCCTTCCTTCCTTCCTTCCTTCCTTCCTTCCTTCCTTCCTTCCTTCCGAATTCCTTCCTTCCGAATTCCTTCCTTCCTTCCTTCCTTCCGAATTCCTTCCGAATTCCTTCCTTCCGAATTCCTTCCGAATTCCTTCCTTCCTTCCTTCCTTCCGAATTTCTTCCTTCCTTCCGAATTCCTTCCTTCCTTCCTTCCTTCGTTCCTTCCGAATTCCTTCCTTCCTTCCGAATTCCTTCCTTCCTTCCGAATTCCTTCCTTCCGAATTCCTTCCTTCCTTCTTTCCTTCTTTCCCTCCCCCCCTCCCTCACAGGCTGCTTCTCGCCCCATTGAAGGGGTGCAAAGCAGCAGGATCCCCTCCCAGTTGGGGTCCTCTCACCCTCCCAAAATGTGGGGACTTCACCTCAGCCCCTCAAATTGCAGGGGGTTTACGGCACCTTCCCCAAATTCACTGCAACCTCCCAGAAGCCACTTAGAGGCCCCAGAATTGTCAAAAAGCAGCAGGAGCCTCCCCAAAAGCAGCTCCTGCTTTCCCTCCCTGAAATGCCCCACTCCAAGTGCCCAAACCACCCCATCAATCCCAAACTTCAACCAACCCCCATCCCATCCCATCCCATCCCATCCCATCCCATCCCATCCCATCCCATCCCATCCCATCCCATCCCACCCCTCCTGGACACCAATTCCCCTTCTGTGCTTCCTGACTCCCCACAGCCGGGCCTTGGGGCTGACGGATCGAGCCATTTGGGGCTGCCATCGACACACTGGGGCTGGCTTTGAGTTGATTGCAGGCACCCGCTCAATCCCTCCATCCCAAATGGGAGCTTGGAACCTCTCCTCAGGCCTTGCTGTGCCCATGGGCTCACCTCAAGTCCCAAAATGAGAGCCAGGGCCCCACAGCCCATTCAGAACCTCTCAACATTGCCACAAACAGCAGCATCCTTCCCAAAATGGGCTCCCCACATCCCTGGCAATAGGTCCCCCTTCCAATTACCAGAGACCCCCTCTCACAACCCCTCCCTAAGCATTGGGGGGACCCCAAAACTGCCTCAGGACCGGGACATACCCTGACATCCCTTCAGGAATGTGGGATACCCCAGAACCCACTGAGGAACGGGGTCCCCCCGGCCTCATCATGCGCAGCCTTCAGCTGTCTCAGGCAGAGCCCATCCCGCCCTCAGCAGCCCCAGCCCAGCCCAGCCCAGCCCAGCCCTCCTGGGCAGGAAGCCCCAATGGCCGAGCCGG